>NC_061492.1:2770453-3001176 GCF_022539355.2 Hippoglossus stenolepis
CACGCTGCTCTCACGCTCAACAGATTCTGAAGGTCAGGTACACGGACTGAAGAGTGAAAGAGAAGTTGTGTGTTACAGAGAGAGAATGACAGAGATAGAGAGAGGAGTGACAGCGTGTGTGTGTGTGTGTGTGTGTGTGTGTGTGTGTGTGTGTGTGTGTGTGTGTGTGTGTGTGTGTGTGTGTGTGTGTGTGTGACTTGTAGAGCCGGAGCGTAAATCTGTGGATGGCGTAGTTTTAACGAGTCTCCTAACGATCCAAACGACCCCTGCTGACATTTACAGTCCCTGCCAGGGGGTCAGTGACCTCCCACCCCCCACCCCCACAGTCCTCTCTCTCTCTCTCTCTGTACCCCCACACACACACACTCTCTGCTATCCTTTAATTTCTATCATTCTCTCTTTTCTATTCTTTCATTCCCTCTGTCCAGTCAGACATAACATTCACTTAACTACAGACTGCACCCCACGCACACAAATATATATATACACAAATACATAAACACACATATACACGCGATGGCAGAACTGAATGTGTTTAATTTATATGTCTGCCGTTTTACAAAAAAAAACGTCGCCGCTGAGGAGCCAAATATTTCATCTGAGCTCCACAGGGCCACTGGCTGGGGTGTGTGGGTGTGTGGTCAGTAAACACAGACACACACACACACACACACACACACACACGGTTCCTGCTCTTTGTCATTACTCACTCTCGTTGGTCAACTTGGCGTCTTAAACATTTCTTCTTGCACAACATTTGGAAATGCCACCAGCCTCTGGAGAAATAAACAACGCCTCGCTCTGAAACAACATTATGGTCGACTGAATGGAAACACACACACACACACACACACACACACACACACACACACACACACACACACACACACACACACACACACACAACAGAGTGTCTCCTTACCTCACACATGTATAAATATAGTCCACAGTTTAAGATTTATTTAAAGGGACATTTTTATCCCCATTAATTTTTTAAATTATGCCATTTCATAAACCCTCTTTCAGTTTGTAGCATCATTTAAACAGCTGTCAATCATGTTCACCTCGTCTACTAACCAAGAAATGAGAATTCTCTGGACGTGATGGGGATTCTTATCAATTTAACAATCTGTTAATAAGTTTTAACTTGATTACTTTTTCAATTTATCCTAACATGTCTGTCTGTGAAGTTTCAAGGGCATGTTTGTCCTGAGCACCTGCTCATTTCTGACCCTGACACACACACACACACACACACACACACATTACTCTGGAAACCCGCCCCCACCACACACACACACACAACAACACACAAACACACACACACACACACACACACACACACACACACGAGACACAAACCTAAGTGACAACTCTGCAGCTCAGCGCTGTGGCGGCTGAGGAGGAAATCGTGCCATCTGCCAGTAAACGACAGTCATTTATCCCCACTGCTCGTCCATCTGTGGACGTGGGGAAGTCTGCTGGAGGCCAGGGGGCCGCTGGGGGAGACGGGGGAGACACGACGCTGGCCAGAGACGACTACAGGACACTGAGGCCTCTGTCTGTGGGCTTCACAGCTTTCCTCAGCTCAGTGTCCTGCAGAAACCCTGAGGTTAAAGGAGGATAACGGGCCCTGAAAGCTAAAGATTAGACGGAAGAGTAACTGTTACAGATGTTTTTGAGTTCTGATAGTTTCCTCTCTCTGTCTTTATTTAAACATTAATGACTAAGATCTTCAACTTGTCCTCAAACGTGGGATGTGTTTATAGAGAAGAGAAGCTTTGTGACCTCTTCTTTCTCTCTGGGCTCAGAGTGACGTCCTGAATCATTTCTGCAAATGAGAAAGGATGAGACCTTTCTTCAAACCCCATCAGCACACAAGGCGTTTCTCTGACTCACACATAAATATAACATTCATCCTCGTGCATTGCGCTGCCTGTTATAGACATCTCCCAGGCCAGTGAAGTCATTACTGCTCTTAGGTCTAAAGTGCAAATCGATCCTCTACAGCTGCATTTTTATGCCAAGAAAAAAAAATGAAATGTGTGTTTCGACCAGATTTGTTTTAATTTCAGGATTAAGTAAATGTCTGAAGACCCATTAAGACCATCACGCTGAACCACGACTGTCTGTTAAAAGCCAGATAATTAAATAGTTTTAAAACGACGACTCGGACTGAGAAGCTCAATAAATAAGTCCAACTTCCATTTCAACGTGCCGAGCTATACAAACATCCCTGATGGAGACACGGCTGCACGAGTTGCACGTTATCGCCTCACATCCGCTAAATCGTCACACCTTAACACGACAAACACAAGAACCTTGAGACCACATCCACCTCAGTATTTACACCTGGGGCTGTATTTGTCCACGTCTGTGCACGACCCAGGTTCACGGAGATCGCAGCCCGAACAGCCGCCACCCAGAGGGGGTTTAAAAAAAAAAAAGGCACTCTCTGCCTTTTGGCTGAAGTATGATGGGCTGTGATGGCTCCCTGCAGGGAAGGCAATCAGGCCGACAGAATCACAAGACGCTCATTGTAACACCGGGGTTTCAGATGAGAGGGAGCAGCGAGGGAGGAAACACGAGAGGCAGAAGCTACGAGAGCTGTCAGATCGTCCTGAATGTGAGACAGGTCCATGGAGTCAAAGTGCACGTTTCAACAATTAACGATAAGAAGCAGTAGAGTAGAGAATAACCCTGAATATTCTACAGACACAGACAGCAGAGTTCCATTTGTAGATGTTCAGTTATCATTTTGTTCATTTGTTCGTAGTTTTCTTGCAGCGTGTTAATGTGAGAGAGACGTTAGAAACTGTGCTACCACCCAAACATTTCTCTTAAAAAGAAAATCATAATCATTTTACACTACGGAAGTCACGTTAAATGAATGTTAACATGAGACCTAAACTCATTACAAGACCTAGTATGTCATGTTTTAACATGTTTAAGACTTTTTAAGTTCCTGCAGAAACCTTGTATTAATTTTTTATATTCTTTAAATGCAGAAAACTGAATAATGCAACTTTTTATTGTTCCTGAAGTTTTGACGGGGAACTTGATTTGGCCGAAGTGACCACATCTCAAGTTTGGACCCTGATTATTTCCTGATATGCACCACACACATGCAAATGTTCATGGAAACTGAAAGTCCTTGCACACACACACACACACACACACGCACAACTCACACACTCACACACACACACACACACACACACACACACACACACACACACACACACACACACACACACAGGGTGTCTCAGCTTGCATAAGACAGCTGGGTCCTCTCCAGCTCCTCGTCTTTCTTAACGCACTGCAGCGTGTAAAGTGTGTCAAAGACTCGTTTTAAATAACTCTCACATGAAAAAGAAGAAACAGGGAGTGGGGCGGAGGGAGGGAAAAAACAACACTTAGCGAGCGCCTCAGAAAAAGATTACCGTGCTGTGTTCGGGCTTTTTTTGCACAATATGGCGAGATTAAAGCTCACACCGCCGACGTTTACTCTGGATTGATCTCTGGGTGTTTCTCTGCCTCGAGAACAAAGAGGGAGAATCGCGCTAAGCTCAGCGAACCAACACAAGTCCAATTAAATCCTCCTCGTAAGACAGAGAAAGCCGCTGCCGCATTCTCATAAACAATAAATGTGCGTTTTTTTGAAATGCCCCTATTTGAAGTGATGAACACACGAAATCTGCTTATGCTTCCAAGCAGATTTCATATTAGCAGTGAAAGTGAGGAAATACTGGAGGAGGAGAGGATGTGTGTGAGGAGCTTGTGAACACTGGAGGAGGAGAGGATGTGTGTGAGGAGCTTGTGAACACTGGAGGAGGAGAGGATGTGTGTGAGGAGCTTGTGAACACTGGAGGAGGATTCATCTGAGCCGTGTTTTGTTTTTGTTGGAAAAACGAACTTTTCTTGTTTTTTATCCGACCGTTAACGTTTCAAAACCAGTGAAATTTCAACTCACAGCAAAATTCTCCCAGTTCAGAAGTTGGAGATTTGACTCGTCGATAAATCAACAATTGATTTCAACACTATGAAAAACCAACAAGGATCATGTGCACAGTGAAAAGCTGTTTCTTCATGAGCTGGATTTTTCTGAATGGTAAAAGGTCTGTGATTATATAGATCACACACACATCCATACAGTGCATCTATGTGCAGCACTTTCTCTATGACAAGGGGCAACTTGGGGTTCAGTATCTTGCCCAAGGACACTTGCAGCATGCAGAATGAGGAAGACTGGGGTCGAAACCACCAACCTCCTGGTTAGAGGACGACCGCTCTCCCCCCTAAGCCACAGCCAAGAAAACCCTGATCCCTTAAAGCACCTTTTCTGCTCAGGGAATCAGGTAGTCGTCTGATGATCACTTCTGTATCTTAGAATATTAAACCTTGTTGCAGGAGACATCACTGTCTGAGCAGCGGTATCAGAAGCATGAAAGTACAAGTACACTCTGCTTGATGTGGTTTCCTACCTGTGGGCTGAGCCGTGGGCAGCCGGGCCGGAGCGACGCAGAGAGGCAGGAGGAAGGAAATCCAGAGTGAGCACCACAGAGCCGTCATTCCTCTGGACGACGAGGTGAGACGCGGAGCAGCGAGGCCCGACTCAGACAACATCCTCCGTTCGCATGCTGTCCAGCAGAACGGCGGCCTCGGACGCCGCAAGAAACGATCCAAGGTTCCCCCGCCACTGACCTGGAAACGGGAGGAAACATCAATTACATGTGGCTGTGGGAGAAACACGCAATCAGAAACAAAGACGAGTGAGACAGTCAAACTGAACACAGGACAGAGCCGTGCCTCGGGGGCTGCACACACGCAGCCATTTTCTGACCCGACATTCCACACTGACTCCGAGGATTACGATGGAAATCCCTCTTCGCAGTTTTTCTCAGAAACCTTCTCAGAGCACCTGATCGTTAGGACGAGAGTGGACGAGCTCCGGTGTCGAGGCAGCTCATTAAAAACCCTCTGTGCAGAGAATTCAAGTTCATTAACCAATCACTTCGCTGCAGCGGGATTGGCCGATGAGAGGCAGAGAAATCACCAGACATTCCTTCCACAGGACTCGGCTCGACACGCTCTTCTGCACGGTTTAGCATCCGATTGACAGGGATTCACTAATCTTCCCGCAGGATGAGGAATGCCGGCGTCGACAGTATCAGCTGCCCGACGTGCCCGCAGGCTCGCAGGAGGGAGAGCGGCGACCATGGCGAGCGACGGCGGAGCGCCCTGCTCTCTGTTTGCTTAAGCAGGGAGAAGCTGGAATGCACCGAGGATCGAGGAGAAAGCTCAGAGAGGTGCCCAGAAAAGCAAAACACCCCCCAGCCCCCACATGCACTCACACACAAATCACCACGTTAGCTTGAACTTCAGCCGCTCTGTCCAGCTTCAGAATAGCTCTGGCTGTGAAATGACAATATCGCACTCAGGTCTCACGAACACACACACAAACCACCTCAGATTGCACACACAGAGGTGTATTGTACACACACACACACACTCACACAGAGTCCAGAGAAAGGTTAAGCTTCTGTTTTCTCCCCCGTGACCCACTCCTTGCTCAGCACAAAGTGAAGCCCGGGCTCCGTCTGCACATTATCGCTCCTCAACACACAGAACTTCACAACCCGCATGACGAGACAACACACAGACACACACACACACACACACACACTCCCATGTTCTCTCCATGCAGGGCGCTCTTCCTCCTCTCCTCTCCTCTCTCGGCCCATCCTCACTTTCTTACAACACAAGACGCCTACACGCTGCTGCGGTTTGTTTACACAGCCACGATAAGGCCTTCGCTCGCCAGGCGTGGAGGTAGCTGATTGCAGGCCTCTGTGATTTGAGACTCTTGTTTTCTCTGGCAGGCACAGACACAGACACACACAGACACAGACACACACAGACACACACACACACACACACATATAAAGAAAACCTCAGCTTTTTATGGGCACTTCACTCTGAGAGCTGCTTCAGATACGGATCTGTTTAGACAAGTAGCATGACAGCCTCTTGAGCCATGTGAGAAGAAATTGGAAAACAATGCCGGCGTCAGATTGAATAATTTGGTGACAGGTATTAGTTTCAACCACAAAGTGAATCCTTGAGTTTGAGAGCTAGAATTCAAGGTATTACAACGTGATTGACGGCGTGAAATTGAGACAAATTACAGGCCTGTGTGAGAGCAGGAGGCAACGTTGGCCCTTTCTTGGTAAAACCATAACCTCATATTATCTATTTTATGAAATATTGAGAACGAACGGTTCACAGGCTGAGCAGCCGACTGAAAAACACTTTGATTTCTCTTAACAACCTCAAGAAAGAAGAAGAAGAAGAAGAGGACGAAGAGGAGGAGGAGGAGGAGGAGGGGGCGATATGGATCCCGAAGACCCAGCGTCGAGTTCAAAGCCTGCAAAGTGTTTTCATGCTAATATTTTCTTAAAGCATGAAAGGGAAACACAACCATCGCTGGGAATAATACATGAATATTAATCATGCAGAACCATCTCCACATTGTAATAGCTCACAGGCAGAGGAGTGCTTTAACCGGGAGTTCAAGTCCCCGTCATCCCTCTCCGCCCTGTGAGGATCAATGTGTCACATGCTAGTCACACCTACTCCGGATTGTCGGTAATCTTTAATAATTAAGCCAGAGAACCAACAGCCAGGGCCGGATCGACTTTGTCATTTTGGGAAAAGGGGATTAGAGGGTTTTTTGGAGGGGCTTTTTTTGGGGTGAGCACAAGTGCAAACAGCAGCCGGGCGGAGGGCAGGAGGGGGAGAGAAAGATATAGACACACAAGAGAGTAATCCTCCGTATCATCCACTCTTTTTCTGGTGGTTTCTTTCTTTTGTTCCCCACCCTCTGGCCTCCATCACGCTCCTCCGCCACCCTCGCTCTTCACTCAGCCTCAGGTGAGATATTGATCAGCAGAGCGAGCGCAGCACTTTAAAGCTGTCAGGGCTGCGGGGGGGGACGCTCTGCAGGCCGCGTGGACTCGAGCTGACACTCAGACGGACGGAGTAACACACAGCTCGGCCTTGTGTCCTGTGCTGCACGTGCACAAGATCAACAACATCTGTCCACACATCTGTCCTCTGCAGGATACAGAGGACGCAGGAGGACGCTCGAGTTGAGTCCCTCTGGATGATTTATAAGAAATACTAGAAAACCAGCTCTAGAACCTGCTGGTGTTCCCGGCCTCTCGCCCAGTCTCAGATCCCTCTCGACCCTCAAAGGATAAACGGCAGGTCTGGACTGTAAAACTACAGAACCACTAAGATGTGGGTCGTCTTACTCACCAAGTGCTGAAGACATATAACTGTCTCTGGGACGATGAACATATCATCAGACACCACGGGAAATTAAAATGTTCGAAAGATTAACGACGTTGATATGAGCTCCATTTTATCCGTCTCATGGTTAATGTGGTTTTATTAGGACTTTACAGTGAAGCCATGGGGAAAAAGGAAAAACCATTACGTACTATAGTAACACTGACAACTTTCTTGTTATTTGAATTAAAGGTGAAAATGGTGATTATAACTGAATATCAGAGACATATTCTAAGTCACAGGCGTCCCACAGTTATAAAACCACAAGATATTAAACCCATAGAAAGGCCAGACAAGGCCACTGCTGCAGACTTTGGACTTTAACCGTGGATATGGTGTTTGTACATCACAGAGATCGGCTTCTCCTCTCAAATCTGACAACTTGGAGCCAATTAACGCACAGTCCTCCTCTTTGTATTAGAGGAGAAGAAAGAAAAGCTGCACGCAGCGCGACGCTCTCAGGCCAATTTCTCTAATGAAAAGAGCCAATCACAGGCTCGTTTGGAAGCGAGACGCGTCCGAGGCTCGGCCCTGATTGGAAAACGCGGCAAACTGGCGTGCGCTATTTCTCGGGTCAATAGCTACAATTAATTTGCAGCATTAGGGGCAACTATTATCACGCGCACGCTTGATTTACGGCATCGAGATTTAATAGACTAATGAAAACACAAGTCCCAGATCTCATTTCAGCGCCCCCCCAACCAACCATCCTCTCGTATAGCAGGATGTAATCCGGTGATTTTCTCCGGTGATGGTGCAAAGCGGAGTGGCCAAAATCACCATGTGAATCCCATTGGAGCGCGTGCGTTTGAAGAGGATCTGAGTGATGTGCTGCGGAGA
Source organism: Hippoglossus stenolepis (assembly GCF_022539355.2). Taxonomy (NCBI): domain Eukaryota; kingdom Metazoa; phylum Chordata; class Actinopteri; order Pleuronectiformes; family Pleuronectidae; genus Hippoglossus; species Hippoglossus stenolepis. Next base: position 2,778,647 of record NC_061492.1, read on the forward strand.
GAGAGAGAGAACGGCACAGCTCGTTCATTCAAAGGCAGGAAGGGGTGGGGGGGATCTGCAGCTTTCTGGAGAAACTTCAGAGATGATCAGGAGCGCGGCGGCTGCTGCGTAATTCATGTCTGCGCTCCGAGCCCGGGAAGACGTCACTGTTGCAGTGAGGAGAAAAGGCGTGTTCGTCCCGACGAGGAGCGGATATTTGACTTCGTGACAGTGGAATGAAACGTGGAACCGGTTGATTGATGATCAGCGGGAATCGAACTCACCTCAGACGCATGTAATGAGCATCTCCGGACCCTCCACATGCACAGAGAGCCGTGCGTAATCACACCATTCTGAAACCTGTGGTCTCTGCCTCCGGGTTTCACATGTTTTCCCTCATTCCAGGAATTTTCTGGACACCAAGTATTCAAATCAAGTGTTTTTAAAACCGAGCAGGACGTGATGGATCTCAGGTTTTTATAAATTTGGAGGAATTCCTACCGCGGGTTTTAGAGAAAATAAGGAAAATGTGCTCGAACAACTTCCAGTTCCAACAATAAACGTGTCGCTTTTATATTTCTGACCCAAACACATTTATTTTACAACGTGCGTAATTCCACACACCTGCGCCACACGCGAGCCACCGCTGCGCACTTTCTCCAAAGCGAAGTGATTTATAAAAAACGCACAGATTGAGTCCGTGTCGCAGCTGACTCCGGCCGGGACGCACCGGTTACGCACGGACCAAGAGACGGGCCAGACGGAGCTCTCCTTCCGGGGATCGGTGCTCCGGCACCGCCGCGGGGCTGCGGGTCCCTGCGGCTCCTCCACGCGTCACTCGCAACAGCCCAATGTGTCCGACGCACATCTACGAGGAAGTGAAGCCATTTCTCTGGCTTAATAATAATAATAATAATAATAATAATAATAATAACAGGCTACTTACCCGAATTATTCCGTTTGGACAGTAAACCTGAGTCGTCCAGGTGCCACCGAGCATCCAGAAGAAGAAACTCAGCTTTAATTCTCCGGTAAACTTCTTTCAACCCCCCCCCACCCCCCCCGCCCCCCAAATAAACTTCTCTTTAATCCGCAGCTGCTCGTGCGTTCGAGGAGCAGAAACAAGTCCGGAATCCCCGTCACGACCTGACAGCTCGGGTCCTGCGCTCGGGCACCGCCGCTGGGGAAAAAGCCAAGTTCGGCACTAAATCCCGGTTCCCTGCGCGCGCTGCGGTCCAACGTGTCCAAACGTCCGGGGCGCGTTCATGGTGTGGTGCGCGGGGGGCAGCGTGGCGGAGGCGCACGGGCGGGCACAGCTGTCCTCTCCTCTCCGGTGCGGGTCCCGGGCTCAGTCGGTGCGTGTGCGTGCTCGCCTCGGAGGATCCAGCTCGGACTGGTGGCTGCGCTCCTCCCGCTGCTGGGAAGTAGGAGCTGAAGCGGAGCCGCAGACAAGCCAGAGCCGCGGAGCACGGCACGGGACTTCCGGGAGGGACCTTCACAATAAGGACTCATGACGCGGTGACGCAATGGGTTTGTGAATGGTTTTTTACTACAAAGTGCGAATAAAGTCCAAGTTAAACCTGCGATGAACAAACTCTGCAGCAGGTTTCAAAGAAGAATAAAGACTGAATACATTTTACCTCAGCCAAAAATCCATGTTGACAATTAAAGGTCAGTTCTATTCAGTTGGATAACATGACTTAGATGTTATAACATGTATTAATACGATAAATAGCCAGTTTGAAGATCTTAAAATGGTGAAGCTCTTTTTATTTTAGTTATGTTCTCTCAATCCTTTGACAATTTGCTGATGGTGTAAGTCAAACGATGAGTTTTGTAAAATATATTGTTGTATAATTTGAATACCCAACATGAAACCGGCAAAACAAATATGACACAATTATGAGTAAGTAAAGAAATTCAAATACTATGGTGGGTAAGAACATTTGTTTACACTATTTTATTTTATCATATATATGTTTTGTGGATGTTTGATTTACTTTCATTTCGACTGTTTTGTAATTTTATTCCTGTTTGGGTCATTTTTATTGTTTGTGGCTCGAGACCTTTTCATTACCTGATGTATATTTAATGTTCTGTTGTTAAGAACTTTGCAATAATAAAGTTCTTTATTATTGTTATTGTTATCAGTCGATGAAAGAACCATTCAGACTGGACTCTTATTCTGAAGGATTCATGTACGTGTGTGTGTATTTCTGGGTCTTGACGCATCCCCCCTGCTCCTGGTGGCTCCTGGTGGCTCCTGGTGGCTCCTGGTGGCTCCTGGTGGCTCCTGGTGGCTCCTGGTGGCTCCTGGTGGCTCCTGGTGGCTCCTGGTGGCTCCTGGTGGCTCCTGGTGGCTCCTCGCTCCAGGTTCCTCTGCCTCCTCCGGGACGAGCTGCAGCAGCAGTGGGGGGGAGGGAGATCAGATTTCGGCGCACCGCCCCTGCGGCCCCGCTGGAGGCAGCAAGTGACGGATGGTCCGAGCGCCTCCCATCTGGCCCCTCACTTAAAAAACCCTTTAAGTGACTCCTGGATGCCTGAGCGGTCAGTGGGGGCCAATGAGGGGTTTGGGGACCACGAGGGGACATGGAGGAGACTCTAGCTCGTCTTTAAGAAGTGTTCGATGTCCAGAGAAAGTTATTGTGACCGGAGAATTCAAAGTTCTCCTCAGTTATCTCCAGAGACGCCATGGGGGGGATAAACCCTGAGAGAATCAGGGGCCCCTGAGCTGCACAGGGGCCCTGGAACATGTCAGTGGTTAGAGATTAGATCCTCAACCGTCAACAGGAGTAAAACCAGAAAAAACACTATTCACAGGAAAAACATTTTGCATTTTCTATATTTTGTTTCCACGTATCTATTTGTAATTTCATTTTTTCTTTACCAAAACAGAAATGTGATAACAAAAATGTTTTGCTGGAGTTCCTGAATGTGACATTTAGAAAAAACTCTTTCAATGAAATCATTTGTAAGGTTATAAGTTCCGTATCCAACAATATATAAAAAGTATAAACTTTGCTTTTAACTGGATCCAAGAACATCAGAGAAATCTGTGTTCCTGTGAGTTTTTATTTCTTCCATTGGAGGAAAGAAAATCATTCTCTCTTGGGTTCAGTCGATCCAGTTGGTAAAGATGTTTCCTCTTTGTCATTCAAATACAATGAACCCTATTTATTGTGCTTTATTTCTGTGTTATTTGTGTATATTTGTTTTTCAAATCCAACACAACTTCCCTCCATTTGTTTTTCACACTTCTATCATGCACGTGTTAATTGTCACATGTTAATTGTCACATGTTAAACACTATTAAAGTGTCAACTGTGTCATTTTCACTCAGAATTACCTGTCAATCATTAGTCGAGTGCAAACAGCCCTGAACCCATATTTGCCCAGTGAAACCCGAAGTGTGCCGACAACACTAAACTACAACCAGCCGTTTAATCTGCAGCCGTTGGGCTAATTACTGCCGCCATTACAGAGGCGATAGCCCCCGAGGTGTTTGAACAACACCACAATTACTGCCATCTCTTCAAGTGTGTTTTGAGAGGGCAGCTTTATGACGCCATAAAGCAGAGCGGCCCTGTGCTGAGTGACTGTGAGGAGGCTGCTGGAGTGTGCCGCTGTCGTCCACGTGTCCGACCAGCAGAGGTGGGCTCCTCGCCGTGATTTGTGACGATCTGCGTCAACACGTCGTAAATGGTGGCAGACGGAGGAGAAAAGCACCTGCAGCATCAGGTAGATTAGACCTTCATCTTTTTCTCTTCTCACACTTTTCCCACTGGGATACTTTAAGTTCTGTCATGCATGTGATTCTTCATGTTTATCACCTCCACCAAGGAGGTTTCGCTTTCATCGCGGTTTGGATGACATTTAGTAAGATTTCACAAAAACTACTGAATCGGTTTTATTGAAAATTGGGACACGGGCCAAGGATGAAAATCATTCAACTTTAACGGCGGGGCCCCAGGAACTTTCTTTCCTCCTCTCTCCTTTGCATAATAGACTTGGTCGTATGTCCATATGTTTTCTTTATAAATAAAAACACTTGAATGCTATTTAAAAGCTGTAAAATGAATTTTAAAGTCATTTACAGTCATTTAAAATATGATTATGTCTCTTTTCTTTGGGCCTGAGTCTAAATATTCTTGCTAACATTTAAAGAAGAATAGTTCCACGGTGGTGTTTTGTAAAAAGCTTCTCCACTAATTCAGCATTTAATCAACTGAGTGGCTCAAAGGTAAAAGACAAAGACAATTTGCTGAGGTTATAAACAGGATTCATCCACTTTAAACTGTTTATGTTTTATTGTTTTACAGCATCAAGTCGACGTCAATGAAAAGCTCTGAATCTTCTCTGTGTGTTTTTCTCCTCAGATTTATGGTCCATTCCTTCAGACGTGTCCCACAGCCACAGGTGATATGGACTGGTTCTCATGGGAAAGCCAAGTGGAGAGACAACATTATTAAAGAGGAGGGTCGGCTGGTGGTGGTGGTGGTGGTGGTGATGATGATGATGATGATGAAGGCCGGGCTCCATGACCCTTTGGACGACAGCGCTCTGTGAGAAACGGCGGCGGGAGGGAGGCGAGCCCGGGAACAAAAGCCGGTCGGTCAGGAGGAGAGGTCATACAGATGGTGAGAATGCTCAGTGAGACAGCTCGGGTTCGACTGATCACCACACTGACCAAATGACCCCTTCACACACACACACACACACACACACACACACACACACACACACACACACACACACACACACACACACACACACACACACACCTCAGCTCGCCACAACTGCTTATGTTAGAAGGAAAACAAAACCCCCCTTGAACCCCGCAACACCCTGTCTTCTAAATTAACACAAACACACGCAAACACATGTACACACACACACACACACAACACACACACACACACACACACACACACACACACACACACACACACACACACACACACACACACACACACATGCCTCCTCTTGCATTCCTGCTCTCCCAGGGAACAGATCACAGGGAGAAGAAAGGTGAGGTCCTTTCATTTAAAGTGGAGTTAAAAATTAAACATCCACAAAGCTCCAGAGTTCAGCAGCTTCTCTGTGATGACCCGAAGAGGCAGAGAGACAGAGAAGTGAGAAGACCTCAGTGAATCCCTCGTCTTGTGTACGGCACCATTTTTTTCAGCCTCTGTTATCTGGGTGCATATTTCCACTGATAACCCCAACAAGCTGGTAGACTTGTTTTCTCCTCGGGCTCGGGGGCCACGCTCGCTGTGCGGGCGAGGGCCGATGGACTCGCTCGGGCTTTGTCTGGGAGCGTCGGACAAAGGCGGCGGCACTAATCATTAACGCCAGAGATTGTGGCCGAACAAAGACGCAGCACAAAGGGAGGGAGCTGACTCCACTCTCAGCTTTGGATGCTGACCCAGGTACACACTCGCTCATGAGCAACTGTCACAGCTCGTCACACACACACAAACACACACACACACACACATACTGTATGCCGGCGGTTCCCATCATGGGGGTCGCAACCCTCCCAGGGGGTCACGAGATGAATCGGAGGGGTCGCAAGATGATTAACTGGACCTGAAAGAAGAAAACACACATTTCTACACACGCTCTGTCTCTAATCCTTGCTCTTTTCTTGTTGTTTTACTTACGACTCGAGAGGCCATGTTTTCATTGGTGTTTGTGTGTCTGTTTGCGGTGTTACGCAAAATCTACCGGATGGATTTTCTTGAAACTTGGTGGAAGGTTGCGACATGAGCCAAAGAAGAAGGCTTGAGCTTTGGATTTGACTTCAGGGGCAGATCCAGGATTATTTTTTTTATTTTCTTCAACATTGCGGAATAAGAAATCAGCCTTGATGGAGGGATGGATTTGCCTCAACTTCTTTTTTAAGAATTTCGTCCAATCGCGATCGAGCTATCACAGCTGCCGTAAAAAAGTTAGGCTGGTTTAATCAGCTCAAGATGGATGATGATCCTGAGACTGCAGAGCCCCGGGCACATTCAGGTCGGCAGTGAGAGAACCCTTTCACTTTGTTCTCACCACTGCAGTAGTTTCAAAAAAGGATGAAGCTGATTTTAGGAAATCATATTCCAAACATTTCAATACAAATCAAAACTGTTTGGTTTTGTAGTATTCTTGTGTTTATTTACAGAATATTTTTTGCATGTTTGTAGTCTGGGACTTTTCCTCCTCTGTATTTAATATCTGCACCAGCGTCAGATGTGTGCGGCGACGACCACCAGAACCCAGCGAGATGCAGTCGATCAGAGCTTCTGCTGCGACTCTCCCTTGTAGCCGCAAACTGTGACGAGCGCTCGCACCACAGAACGATACGACATCAGTGGGTTTGAACTGCGACGTGATGTGAAGTGAGCCGAGCTCTGCGCCGAGGCTCCGCAGGGTTCCCGCTCGCTGTTTGTGTTGTCTCTCTCTCCGACCCCTCCAGGGTGTGATGGCCTCAGTAATGGGAGCTGTTTGGAGAAGACGGTGGAGAAGGCGAGCCGTTCCGCTTGTTTGGCACAGTTGCTGCGATTACTCTTCTCGCGGAGGCCATCGAGCGGCGGGTCACTCCGGGAGAGGAGGTCGTTTGAGAGTTACCCCCAAAGATTGAAAGAGTAAAGTACTCAGGAACAACTGGATCACTGCGTCTCAGGTTCTGTGAGGGACTGTTGCCTCTGCTGGCAAAAAAAGAAATGCTATCATTGACTATGTGTAATTAGTGTGAGATATTAGCTCTATATTCACGTAGGACTGATTTTACTTGAAGGTAGTTCGGTTTTGAAAAGTTAAAAAGAAAAGTATCATATTTACACACCAGACCATCAAATTCACTCACAGATATGAACTATTCTTGTAAATCGTCCATCAGACTTGTCGTGTCTTTGTTGATGAACAATTCTTCAAGAGGAATCCCGAGGTTTGTTCAAGGTCCGTCGCGTAGGACGAACCAAAATGAGACGGTCACGACAAAGTTTTAACGCCCCCTTTGTTTTTTAACGTGTTTACCGTTAGCTGTGTGGTCGAGTTGAAACGTGATACTCGTCGGTTGCCAGCACCATTACCTCAAATTGTCACCGGGAAGCATCCACCTTCTGGGAACCTTCTTTTCTTGGGGATGAAAAGACACACGTAAGCGAGTCTTGGAAATGGGGCAGTCTAGCTGTGTCTAAGGGCAGTCTAGGCACTTAGACACAGCTGAGGTCTCTTGATCGAGAGAGTAGCCGATCGCCAGCGGCCGGAGGTACATATTGAACATTCAACGTCTTTTTGAAACTTCTCCCTGCAGAACGGACTTTGAGGATTTGAATCCGAAGCAGGGAAACCCACTGATGTGCTCGTCTGAGTGAATCAAAAGAAGTTCGTTAAAGATTATTTTCTGCCATTCAAAGACAGTTTGGCACAAAGTCCTGGGTGTGTTGTCCCGGCTCACAGCGGCTGGTTGTTCCGCGTCCGAGCCTCGGCAGCTGTCCGTCCGTCCGTCTCCAGCTCCACCGCCCTTCTGCTCTGATTATGAGCTGAGGTGTAAAACTGCGAGCAAACAAAACAAGCCCTCAGCTGTGTTTGCCTTCACCGCTGCAGCAGAAACAACGAGTCAGAAAGCAGCTCTCGTGGCTCTGCAGTCCAGTCTTGGCTTTTCCTGGAGAACTGAGAGAAAATCAGTTGTTTACAGCGGATAAACAACAGAAGCACAACGCCACACATTTATATTTATACTCTGAGTCAAAATCAAACAAGAGGCGGCGCTGCGTGTGAGGCCGGAGAGCGAGCGCCGAGACGTCTCAGTGTTTGCACACCAGCCAGAGAGAGAAAGATTTGAGGAATGAAGGGGAAAAAGGGGGGAAAGCAGAATCAGATAAAAGCGGCAAAATTTTTTCGAGTGGATTTGTGGATTTCTCTTCCCATGCACCCTCTTTCTTCTGTGTGTGTTTTCATTTCGACACTAAACGCTGCAGATTGATCAAACACAGCAGCGTTATCTAATCGTTAGACCTGAACGTCAACTGATATCTTGGTTAAACGGGCAGCTGCCAGAGCTTGGCAAGAGGCACAGGCCGGAAAAAAACACCCCGTAGAAACTAAGAGAAGAAGTGAAGTGCTGCGAATCAGCTGTGGAGCGGCTCGGAGAGTTGGCCGACTGCCTCGCTGCCAGACAGACGGTGTGAAAAAAAGCCTTATTGGACTTTATTGGATCAAGGTGGAGACGGTGGAGACGGTGGAGACGCTTGGATCGGAGAGAAATGTCCTTTTTTCACACGTAGCTTCTGAAATAGATCAAAACAACAACAACGACAAAAAGAACGGTGTCAGTCCAACTTTGGAGTTTGAGAGATTGATTTGATCTGAATGTGTAAAAAACTTCCTTGTCATTAATTCTTTTACTTCATTCTGTCCATTTTTCTTTCCTCTTCAGTTCCTTCCTTTAATTGTTTTCTTTTTTAATGTTTCCAAACTTTTCTTCTTCCCCGTTCTTTCTCATATCTCACTAATTCCCCCTTTTCTCCCTTCTTTCTTTTCCTCTTTAGTTCCTTCCTTCCTTTAATTCTTCATTAAGTAATACATCCATGCTTTTCTTCTACCTTCTTCCTCTCTTTCTTTCTTTCTTTCAAAAAACTATTTCCTGCCTCATATCTCTCATATCGTCCTTTTTCCTTTTTCTTCTTCCTTTCAGTCCATCCTTCTTTCCTCTTTAGTTCTTTCCTTCTTTTCTTTCATCTCTTTCTGTCTTTAACGTCTTTCCTCCCTCTTCCCTTATTTCCTTTCCCTTTTCTTCTGTCCTTATATCCTTCATTCCTCTTTATTTCCCTCCCCTCTTCTTTGACTAATCTGAAATTGATCTGTGTTTGGACACGTTTGTTTTTTTAAAGCTTCTTTTATTGAAGTGATCGACGGGAGAACTTCATGTTCAGTTCCCGAGGCTCGTCCAGCACACGGCAGACAGCAGACTATACATTTCACTACACAAACATACATTGAACGCAGCGGTGAGCCGGCACCGAGCCAGAACAGTATACAAGCTCTTCTGTGGAGGTTACGTAAACTCAGCCGTCTCCTCCTCCTCCTCCTCCTCCTCCTCACTGGGTCAGCTGCTGCTCTCACATTATCACAGCGTCTGAGTTTTATCTCGCCGGCACTCTGATCACACCACGGCCGCTCTGCATTGGACACGACACAAAGGCATCTGGGAAGTGCGGTCACCTGAGGCCTCTGCTGATACGCTGACAGAGATGAAGAGGACCAGGGAGAAAGATAAGCTGTGGGAAAGTGGCTTTAAAGAGAACTTGAATGATGGAAGTTTAATGTGGAAAAACCTCGGAGGACACATCCGCAACTCATGGACTGACTTCAATTTCTGCTCAATTTTTATTTGGTTGTGTATTTCGGTGCACACTTGTGTAGTCCATCTTTATATAAAGTCTATGGGTGACATTTTTATTTATTTAAGGCATTATGATATATAGCTGCTGTCGAGTTTTCTTGGAGTGGTTAACTTGTTTTGTTTTTTTACAAGGAAAGAGAAGAACTCGCCCGACACTGCCCCCTATCGTTCATGTGCATATGACATCTTCCGTGTGTTTACAGTTTATGGTTCTAATCCTTCAAAATTAAAAACGTGGTGTAACCTTATAAATCAAATGTACCCTAAACTTGGACTGTACCATTCAGGCTCCACCACTTTAATGGAGCAGTCCCAACACGTTTTCTCAATGGAGAAGGTGGCAGGGGTCCGAGATTCTGTCCAGCTGTGACCTCTGACCCTCTCACTGTCTCAGCCTGTACCAAGAATCCATCATCTCACGTGTTCTCTGCTAGGATTTCCTTCTCTGCGTCAGTCGGGGGAAGAAGAGAGCACCAAAAACAAAACCAAACCTGCGTGGTGAAAGACGGATGAAAAGTTATTTTCTGCCTCCGACTCGTCCAGAGGATATTTTTAGGCTGCTGTTTTTTTAATTTATTTTTTATCTCATAACCACTCCTTCAGTTTCTCACCGACATCAAAACGCTGCTGCCACAGACGAGGGCCTGAAACAAAAGAGAGGAGTGTGTGTGTGTGTGTGTGTCAGCGCTAACATGTCTACACAGCTGTGGCGATGTCGCCCAGAGGTGATTGAACAGGTGGGGGATGGGCGGAGTTTGAGTGTGTGTGAGAACATGTGTGTGTCTGTGATGTAAGGAAGGTTAAAAATAAAAATCATACCGGCTCCTAGCAAATATAGTAACAGCGCTTTCTCTCCCGTGATTCAGTTCTGCACTTTCACCTACAACCACTTCTCCTCTCATGAATATGTTCATCCGACCGAAGCGAGACATTTCTCTCTGCTGCATGTGTGTTAATGGCTGCGTGGGAGGGTGGAGGGCTGGATCTCCGTCCCGGCTTCTCAGCCTCGTCCGCTGGAGCGTGGGAGGAGGAACTCACACGGCCAGTCGGACCTGTTCTTTGGGCCCAGGCGAGCGCGGCGCTCACAGCACGTTGAGTGACTGACTCCAGAGATTTGATTTACTCTCTGCAGACAGATCTTATCTGGTGGTGATAGTGTGAAGCAACACGCGGCCCCATGACCTCGTTGTCGTCCAAACAGGATCTTTAATCCGTGTTTACACAGAAAGAAACATAAACTGAGACCCAGCATTTAGTGAAAGGACTGTATTTATAAAGTGCTTTTCTTTTGTCTTATTATTCACACACTGCCGGTACAGTCGTCTGGGGCAATGTGGGGTTCAACGTCTTCTCCAAGGACACTTTGGAGGAGCCGGGGTTCGAACCACCGACCCTCTGATTAGTGAACAACCTCCTTTTTTAATCCTGCCGCTGCCCAGTGACTTTACTGATGTCAAACTCAACTCACCAAAATACACCAGTGGAACACAACTATCTGGTAACATTCATGTTGCTTTTTATATTTCCTTATGTTTATTACTTCTTTACAGTCCATTAAGTCTGTGAAAAGATCTTCAGGTCTCTGGGTTTATTGACAAGTAAGTTGACACACACAAAGGAATTTGTTGGGGGGGTGTTTTGTGTATAAAAAATATAGAAAAATAGGAAACTAAATCAAATATAATCATATTATAAACACTAGAAAAGGGATCATGTAATCTGTTGTAAACTAACGAAAAGGATGAGATAGTTGTCTGTGGTGGAGGATTGTTAAAGCACCAGTGTGCGTTTGTGTTTAAGTGCGTTAAGTTGTGTAAACTTAACCAAACCTTCAATCTGGATGTGGACAATCAGAAAACCCTCACATGAGAAGTTCAATAAGTCATGAGGTTCATTTTGACAAGGGACAAATCAATGGCTGTATTTTTAAAGTCTCTTCAGCATAACTGGGATTTCATGAGGCAGGTAAAGATCGTACCTTATATATATATATATATGTATAAAGTGCTGGGAGGTGGTTCTACCTGCGTCGCGCCCTCAGCAGGGAACAGGCCTGGGAGGGAGTGCTGTTGGCAGACGGCAGGTATGTCACCGTGTTCGTCACTCATCGCTTCACTTCAGCCCCGTCGCATGAAGGCAGAGGAGGAACCTGACGAGAGCTGAGTGTGTGTTGTAAGTGGAGACAAGCTGTCCCTGAGAGACGTTGCACAACTGACAGTGAACTCTCTCGTCAGCGAGGGATTCGTACGTTTGCCGGGTGGTTTTCTGGATTTGAAAGATTTCACAAGTTTCAATAAGTCGTCTGTGAGGTCAAATGGGGAAGAAGCTTGTTTTGAGGCTGAAATACATATTTTTTTTAAAATACAACATTAAACCAAGAAACAAGAAAAAGTCTTCTGCAACAATATTACGCAGGGAAAGCAACACAACTTTGATTCTGTATTTGCAGAGACTGTGTCTTCAGGCCGTTCATTGATTGGTCACAGTCGACCCATCTCTCTCTCTCTCTCTCTCTATTGCTACATCTCCGCTAAACGATAACACAAGGCTTCTCTACCCCCACTGATGAATGTGCTTGGCTGTTGAAAGCGTACTTTGCACATCTGTTTGCTTGCACATGCTCACAGCTGCACCTGCGCGCTCTGTCACATGTTATCAGAGCACAAACACTGAACTCCACATGCAGATAATGATCTCTGCTCCCAGACGCAGGGAATTTGCCAAGAGCGGCTCAGCACCTCTCTTCTGCACCGACGCTGGAGAAGAGCAGGAACAAGCAGGCTGCATGTCGGTTGCCTCCCCGGGGCCCGTCAGCAAATTCTGACAAAAACATCTGACTCAATGAAACGTCGTGGGACCGAGAATAAAAAAAGTAAATAATCTCGGTGATACCTGCACTCTGGCCTTTGGAGACGCTTTGAGACATATGGTGAATTTGCCTAATTCTGATTAGCCCCCCGCTGTGCTGCCTCTGTGCTTGTGGCTGAAAGGTAAGTCTGATTCAGTGGTTTCTTTAAATCTGTGAATGGGGCAGGATGAGTGGGGGAAGCCCCTCACCGCTCCAAAGCTATTAGCTCGCTCTCTTTCCACCTGTCACACATTGGTGACTTTATTTCGACTCGGCCCGAGGCCCCCTGGTAGATATCAGAGAGATCATCTCCGTCTTAAGCTAAATGACTCCAACAAGCGTTGCGGCCCGCCCCCGTGACCCCGGCGACCCCTCGGCACCACGGGCTGCCCGGGGAGCAGGGGTCTGCGCTCGGCCAACGAGGGACTGGCCATGGGAAGAGAGGGAGATGAGCTGAGATGAGTTCTCTCATGCAGAAAACTGCAGGAGGGGCAGGCGACAAATACACACTCCCACCCCCCACAGATATGCACACACAGCTGGGATAAAGAGTGACACACACACACACACACTGCAATCACGCACAACTCTCTCTTCTTCACACTCTCTCCCTTGTGTTTTTCACATTTTTTCCCTTTCTAACATTTTCTAACACTCTCTCTCCCTCCCTCCCTCCCGCCCTCGCTCACTCACTTACACACACACACACACACACACACACACACACACACACACACACACACACACACACACACACAATGGCAGCTGCGACAAAGCCCTCTGCAGGATTAGCCAGTCTTTGTTGGCAAAACACAAATTACAAGTCTTTTAGCAGCGACTCCTCCCACCCTGCAAGTGAGTTAGTGGTGAGTCTGTGTGTGTGTGTGTGTGTGTGTGTGTGTGTGTTAGAGCGCATGTGTACAATTGTGCTTCTTGCTCAATACGATGCATGCAAGCGTGCACAGGATTGCATGTGGGTGTCTTTGGTGCTTGTGTGCAGGCAAGTGAAACCAAGTGAATGTGTGTGTGTTTGCCCGTGAGGGTGGTGGGTGGTGTGTGTGTTTGTGTGTGTGTGTGTGTGTGTGTCTGGGTGGGGGGGTGGGAGTGTTTTAAAGAAGGGGTTTTGTTATCGGTCCCAGGACGGAGGAGAAAACAGGCGTAGAGGAGAAGCACCCTTGACGAGACGTCGTCTGAAACGCCGAGGAGGAGCAAGTTGTCAATTAGAGACGTCTCTTTTAATGCGGCAGTGCAGCCGAGTTTGTGAAGTAGAGAGTTCAAACCCCCCAAATTTCCCCTGATGGTTCTTTTTAAAAATAAATCCTGGTGTAGTCGCGCCTGCAGCTCGCACACGACGGAGCTCTGAAGGAATCTGGAAAAACCCGGCGAGGAGCTGCCGGCTGTTTTGGCCACTGTTTGTCGTTTGTCTTCATTTAGATGATGTTAAACCCTGAGTCAGACTCTGCTGAGGTAAACAACAGAACCATTACTGTGCTCACCTTGTTACTGTCTCAGAACCATGATGCAGACGTGAATAACAAAAACACAAAATGTCCCCGCTTTGCTCTTATTCTAATACTTCAGCTGTTTTCTGTTGAATTCCCTTTGTGTCGTGCGTCGGCCATGTTTGATTTATCGAACACTTATCCACATTTCCAGTGTGAGTGAACTTTGTCCTTCAGACTCGTCTCCAAGAACCAGTAACAAGCAGAGGAGTTATTGAGTATTGATCAGTATTGATCAGTATTGATCAGTATTGATCAGTATTGATCGTCACACGCTCACGTGGCCCGACGTCAGGAGAAAAACACCAGATATATCGACAGCGCTCGTTTCTTCCACATGTACAGGAACAGAGGTTAAAGTGCTTTTGAAATCCTCTCACATTCATTAGTTCTGATGAGAGAGAAAATGTGAGAATCATATAGTCTTCATCATGTTAACGAGTAAAACACTGGGATTATATTAAATAGCACAAATCGCTCCTGGCGATTCCAGCACAGACGTAGTTCAGGACATAACCCTGAGATGTTTCAGTCATCTCACGTCTTCAGTTCAGGTTTAGATGCTAATTCACACAGTGACAGACTGAATGTGGCAGCGAGAGCTACAGGCTTGATCCTAATGCTCAGAAATCGTGTTATCTAATTATCAATAAACTGCCATAAGAGGTTTTAACCAACCGGGACACTGATTCTTTTAAAACGAGCTGAGAAAAGAACAAATGTCACAGTTTTCTCAGGATGGAAAAACACGGCATCTTGGACTTCACTTTAAAGATACTTTACCATATCCTGCTGTTTTCATGTTGACCTTTCATTACGTGCCATTGTATTGTCTTATTTTTACATTTTAAAACCTGCACTGATTGCATTAGGTCGTCTTTGACTCTATTGCTTCCATTTATGTTGCATTAGTGCAACAAAGATCTGCTGCAGAAGTCAGAAACTCATTTCATGTTGCAAAAAAACAGGTGATGCATAAAAATTCACCTGGATTTTAAAAACACGAGAATATGGAAGTTTATTGTTCTGTGTGCACAAGCTAACAGGACATATAAAGCAAACTATATAATCAGAAAATGGCTTTAATAGTACGACTAGTGGTCAGAAACTCCACAGGGAACACGTGATATTGGCAGAGAAGTGACCACACTAAAGGAAAAAGGTTTTATCATCACGTGGAATCTTCAAAACGTATTTCTAACAATAAAATAAATAAAGGCACAAAAAAAAAATCTGAATCACAGCAACGTCTGAAAAGTAGATGCTCTCCTCTTCGGCGGTTTCCTGAGGTTTAAAAAGAAAAGTTGGAGGATTTGCAGCTCACACTCTGGTAGCAGTTCGGTAAACAGCTGTGAGATGTTACCGGCCTTAATCAGTTAAGCACCGGGGGTCAGCCATGTCAATATTTTCCCATATCTACCGAGCATTGTCTCCTTTATTTACCTTCCCACTGCCCTTTGGGAGCTGCATTCCACTTCCATCTTAAGATGGCCCCAGATCACTTAAGCCACTGACCATATGTCATAACTCTGCACAGGATTAGGCACATTCTCCACTTTATGGGCTAAGTTGTGGGAAAGTGTGCGCAGCGGAGGGCTACTCCAGAATATCAACCTGGCATCAGGATGAGCTGAAGCTTTCACTCACATAGAGAAATATTATGATTAATATATATATATATACTAATATATAAGAGAATGAATACAAAAATGGTTAAAAAAGGCCAATTAAAATGATAATAACCGAGCCACCTCTGTTATATTCTGACAAAATGCATAATGTATAATTAAACATCTCACTCGTGCATCCTCTATATAATTCTATTAGAGTATTAATAATGCCACAGCGATTTCCCTTCGAGGTTGTGATCCCTTCATTCGTGTGACACAGTGAATTCTCCCCTTGTTTTGTTTCGTCTCCATCTTTGTTGCTCGGAGCTAATCCCTCTGCTTTATTCACCTGTCAATCACACAGAGTGGGCGGGACAGTGAAGTCCTATCCTCATCATCATTGTATCTGCAAACAGCTTATTACAACCGGTGATCACGTTCACCTCTGGTAACCATAGCGATACAGACGGGAGCGATGAAGGAAGTCTAACTGGAGGAGGAGGAGGAGGTGTTAACGGTTTGTTAGCACGATTACGCAAAAACTACTGAACTGTTTTCGTCATGATATTTTGTGGAGGAGTCAGGTATGAGCAGAGATCGTGTATCAAATAGGACGAAGACTCCAGATCCAGAAAGTGAAGCCAATGCAGAGCTGCCTGAAATCTGTATTCTCCTGAAGGACCAGCAGGGGGCGACTCCACTGGTTGTTTCTATAGAAGTTAATGAGAAAATCACTCTGCTTAAACATTTTCCGAACGAGTTTATGTCTCAATCTCTAGTTTCGAGTCTTCTTCTGGATGTTGGACATATGATTGGACCCCGTTTATAAATTGTGGCCCCATCATGGCCCCCGATTCAGAAAAATCGTACATCCACCGTTGTTTATTCCACTAATTTAATGTGGTTTCCAGCAACACTGTTCAAGAGTAAATTCAGTGAAAATGAAAATCAACAAGCACCTTGGCCCCTCTGTGTAAATTGTGGCCCCAGATTTACAAAAATCCTAAATCCCCCGCTGATCTGAAATGGAATAAGTCGTACTGGAAACCAGTCATACACACAAATGCCTTGAAAAGCTGTGAGAAGTCCGTCACGTTACCAACAGCCGAGTTCTGAAGAGTGAGGAGGAAACGAGAAAGTGCAGAATAACCTCTTTTAACAAAGCTTTCTCGTGAATATAAATACACACAAGCTTCCTACACAATAACCTCAGTGTCTGTTAACCGACGCAGAGCCCGACATGACCCCCCCCCGCGCTCCTCCTCCTGTTTACAGGTCTCACCAGCGCCTCGGAGGTGAAGAATCTGAGACATGCAGCAGAGCGGAGGTGGATCGCAGCTCCGCCCTCGGACCGGAAATGTGACAGTCTTTAGATTCTTCTGTGCGTTGACTACCCGTCGCTCTGGCCCCGGGGGACAAGCGGCTTCCTTCCAAACGCCCACTCAGCGCCTTTGCAACACACACACACACAAAGAAAGTTTGTGCGTTCGATAACGTCAGATACGACTTCCCAACAAGTGGCCTGATTTGTGTTGTGACGTTTTCCCGTCGCACATCCAGTGCGAACATCACTTTAAGAAGTTTGTGATTCGACACGATGTGATTCCTCAAAGTTGGAATAACTGACGGATAGAGAACAGACAATATAAAAAGCAAACAGTCTAATAATTACAGAGCTAATTTCAGTTCAACAAACAAGTGAGCTTCATTAGTTGATTATAAAAACTGTCTCATTAAACCAATCACAGCCATGATACTCAAAATCTATTTCTCAGGCTCTCGGCGTTCCCGAGGGTAATGGTGTGATTAACGATGGCGAGTAACCTTAATTGGAAATCCATTCCAAGACATGTAAGGATATTTATTTTTGCGTTGTGAGCGAGCTTTGGGGGGACGGCAGTTGGTGGTTACCTTGGAAACAGAGGAGGACGGTCCTTTAACAGATATTGAGCTTTAATGCACTAAAGAGTAAAAAATGTGAGGTGTTCTCTGCAGTTTGGTTTTAGCATGAGAGACAATGAAGAGACACAGAAAACACGAGACGATAAGTGTCTCCGCAGAACCATGAAAATATAGAAAACCTTTGTACATTCCTTTGTTTTATTTCTTTGTAATTGTACTGACTCCACACTGTGAAAACTTTACCATCGTCTTTACCACAACTACAGTTTCTGCTCCTGGGTTCTAATACGACTCAAATCTGCCCGAATCAATCTATTGAATAAAATGTGTGACATCAATTTTATTTATTTATCCAAATTTGCCCCATGTTTGTAGGAAGTGAGAAGAAATTCCAATGTTCTCCGGTGTTAATCTGTATCCACCCTGACTTCCTTCCTTAAAGATTCACTGGTGATACAACATCTGGCCACATCTGCCTTTAAATAATAAAAAACAGTCATTATTCATAAAGACGCAGGAAGATTTCTGTCAGGAAAATGGACATAGAAACAACAAGTGCTCATTGGTCTGAAATAGCTTGTCACGTTCGGAGTGAGTTAGACTTGTATTCGCATCTAAAAACTGTCAGTGTGTTTACATTTCCGTGCGCAGGCGGGACACGACCACTGATTCCAAGCTGGGTCAGAACAAACCGGTCTCCAGCGTCATCCATCATGTGCACACAGCCCGATCGGCCCTGACGCAGCAGTGACACCTCAGTGGATCCGGCCTGATGCACTCAGGCTGAGGGAGGATTTTCCTTCTTCTGTCTGAGTTTCTTCTCGACTTTATTTAGTTTTTTTTTGCGTCTGACTGCTTTTCTGTTTCCTGCCTTTGTCTGCTGCTCTGCCTCCCGAAATCTAAAAAGTGGTAAACAACGTTCAAACGCTCTCTTTGAGAAGCGAGTTCAAAGTCAGTCAGTCGAACCCTCGTCTTTGCAGGCCTCCGATTTTATACAACGGAGAGACAGGAGACAGGAATCAGACTTTGTCACCATGACAGAACGTTTTTTTTTTTGCAGTTTTCAGGTGTTTTGCTAAACTCACTGTTTATTGTTTGTTAGATTTGTGATGTGTCAGTTTCCTTCAACTCGACGTTTTGAGGTTTGTTTTCACGAATTCAGAATATATTCCCGACACTTGACTTTTTATTCGATACCATGTTCGCTTTGTTGAAAGTCTGTCACATGGTCACGTGTCAGGGTCGCTGCTCAAAACTTTAGATTAGAGCTGCGACACAAAAACCTACCGAAGCCCAACAAGTCCCTTTCAACACACACTCATTGATATCAGTCCATTAATTGTTCCCTAATCTTGCAACTTTAAAGAAAGGGAAACAATTTGCACCAAAATTGAATGGGTTTTTCCCCCTGAGCAATACCACCTCCCTCCACCAGGTTCCATGGAAATGAACATTTTGTGTAATCTTTCTTACAAACAAACAGACAAACAAATGGACGGGATAATTACCACTTAATTCATTATCAGACAGGAGTTCAGGAGAATGTCTGCACAATGAAGTCCGTAGTTTCACCAAAAGCTCTGGACTCTCGTTATCTTTCCCAGTTGACCGCTTCTACGTGTACGACACCTCTTTATCATCATTTATTGTACTTTCTTTATTGTTTCTTTCAGTTTTGCGTCTTTTCGATGTCTTCATCCACGTGACCACTCGCTTGCAGTGATCATCTCTTGCAGCGTACTCACGAGTTTTTACGAGGGTTCTGGGAGGAGAAGCTCCGGAGAACGTCCGCAGAAACCGACTCGGACATTTGCGCTCTCACACATACCAGCCTCCTCCTACTGGCCTATTGGGACGGCAGCAGTTTGAGCATCACACACATATAAATACATACTGAATACTCTTTCTTCTCCTCTCATTGTCTGGACATTCGCCTCCTTCCACGCTCGCTCCCTCTCTCAGCGACGGTATGTTGCAGCCGCTGCACTTAAACACCAGTTACTATGTCTGGTTGGCGGTTTTGGTTCAGTGTGCGACAGCCTCGTCTGTTTTCCCTGAGTCCAAACATTTTGTGTTATGACAGTTAAAAGCGGGGCGGGTAATTACCGCAGCATAGTAACCTGAGTGTTTCTGCGGGGGCGGGGGTGCTGCATAAACACACATCACTCACAAATAGGTTGCATCCAAAATAGAAGACCGCAAATAAGCCATGGTAATAGAAAGAGCTCTGAGGGCACTTCAGCACAGGCGGCGGAGCGCTTCAGCAAATTCTCCTAATAAAAGCTTCACGTTTCTCCCACTTAGTTTGACTCA
The DNA here is from genome assembly GCF_022539355.2 of Hippoglossus stenolepis. Taxonomy (NCBI): domain Eukaryota; kingdom Metazoa; phylum Chordata; class Actinopteri; order Pleuronectiformes; family Pleuronectidae; genus Hippoglossus; species Hippoglossus stenolepis. Next base: position 2,798,192 of record NC_061492.1, read on the forward strand.
TTTAGCTCCGTCAACTTATATTGAACACAAGCAGCAGCTGTCAGTCACATGTCAAACCTGTGAAATATCACAATCAGATCATCTGGAGCTCGAACGTCCGTCGAGATGCAAAACTCCTGCAGGATAAAATATGTTTCCACCAACCGGAGGCTGTTGAGATTGAGATTAACAGCAAAATGAAATAAATATAATTATAGTGAAAGAAAAAAAAATTGTTGAGGTGAATTTAATTTAGGACACAAACACTGTGAATCCACTGAAAATTGTATAAATTTAAATTAAATTACAGCTTTGTGCAGTTTTGTGAAGATGAAAGAATGGAAACTGAACTTTAAATAAAGATGGACAACATGACTGCTCCCCAAAGTGAAGCCAAATCATCTTGATCGCCCCCTGGTGGCTGGCTGCAGTAAAGGTCATGAACCCTAACTTCTCCATGTTAGCAGACGGGACATTAAAAAAGTTAAAGCACACGACAAATAAATCTTTCTCGTCATTTGGCGCAAAAATAGCAGCGTTGGTATCGGGGATATTTTGGCTTCATTTCTTGATAGTGGGAGAAAATTTAAAAACATTAAATCTACATCTAAAAAAGTAAAAGAATATAAAGATATTCCGGAGTGGTGATGGTGGTAAATAGATTTTTATAAGAATTCTATGTAATTTGAGTTCAACGGTGCAAAATAATAATATTCATCATAATAAATATCAACAGCTAACACATTAATTACATATTAATTTGCAGATGAACCTTTCCACATATATACTATATCTAAAGGGCCATTTTGAAGTATTCCTCTGGTTGATCATTATAAATCCAATCTGCTCCTCGACTGCCTCTGTTGGTTGTTGCAGTCCCCCCCCCCCAATCACCGGGCCTGGTTTCTCACGACAGCTTGTTTTGACAGGAGTTCCACGCTCCAGACAGACTTGACTCCAGACCTCCCTCTTTCAAGGCGCTGAGCCTTGCCTCAGAAACCCGATTAAAGCCTTGGACAATAATCTTCCTCAATTTCCAGCCCCTCAGCTTCACTCTCGCCTCCCCCCCCCACTCCGAGCCCCTCAGCCAGAGCTTCTCGGTTTTGGTCAAAAGAAACGCTGTGAGATCCCTGGCGCCGGGATCCGTGTGTTTTCACAACTGCTTGGCTAAGCGCTAGGAGCAGCCTGTTAGCTCCGCTCTGTCCACCGCCGAACACTGGAGACAAAAAGGATCTTTGAGGAGAGGGCGTGAGTGTCAGTCAGTCCGTCCACCCCTAAACCCCTCAAGTATTATGTTTCCATCCAGTGGATTTACTGAACCGATCGACTGCTGCTGCTGGTCTGACTCTGACGCTCTCCACCATCATTAACCTGTGTCTCCTCTGCTGGACATTGATTTAACCATCATTCATCCAGATGTGAATTCACACCTGAGCTGCATCTCAACTCCACATCACATCCTAATTAACAGGGAATGGAGACGTGTGCAACTAATGAGTCGTTTTTTATTGTTCATCCTTTTCATCAATTTATCAATAAAATGTTTATGTTAAAATTGCTCGCTGTAATTTCCCAGAGGCTGCAACGACAGTGACACATTGTTTTCTATAAAACGTGACGTGTAAGTACAACAAAGGCAACCTACATAAACAAAGAAAAGCTGAAAATCCTCAAGATATGAAGAGTTCAGAAGTTGGAGCCAGAGAAAGAGACGAGTTTCCCAACGAACAGATTTTTATCAAAGTGATTAAATGATAAAAACACTGTATCTCATTAAAACATGTTGTTTCATGCTTTTGAAATGGAGCCTGGACTCCAGCTGCTGCTGTTCAGCTGCTGGTGAGTCTTTATCAGCAGCACCTTGGCAGCGGAGAGGTGCGTTCACTGACTCTCTGTTGTCACCAAACCTGCTCAGGAACGCGTTCAGGATCGAATGCAGCCGGCTGGGAGCGGCTGCAGAGAAGCGAAGATTTATTTTCACGAGGCCACAACATACAATAGAAATTAGGAGGTGACATGACTTTTTTCACGTGATGTATACACCCGTCTTCAAGCCGCTGTGGAGAAACAAAGCCACTCGCTGCGGAGGAGGAAAACAAAACTAATATCTCCAAGCAAAGGCCACGTGAATTAAGAATAATCTACACAATATGTCTGTGGACGATGACGTGTGTCAAAGTTTTTGTTTTGAAGCCCGATCCAAATCAAACAGACTTCAGAGGACACGCTGGTCGTCTGCGAACACGTTTGGAGAAACATGGATTTTATTAGGATTCGCTCAGACGACCATATGTTTGCTTTGTTTCTGTTACACGCACCTTAAAAAAACTTAAACTGACGATCGCTTATAGTTTATATCTGACGTCCGAATGACTCTGCAGATTCCTGTTTGTGTTTAAAAAAGGTAAATGCATGAATAGAAGCTATTATCGGTTTATCCATACATCCACATTAACAGGGAACTTCCACGTTCCCTGTGTTTCTCTCCTGTCTTCATACTTCCGACTCCCCGTTCTGACCCTGTATCACATGACAACACTTGCCATGCGAGGCGTTTTTTCCCGGTGAGAAACAATCACGGCAGCTCAGGATTCAGACGAGGAGAAAACAACGTCACACACACCGGACGTGCACAGGTTTCATCACAGATTCCTCAGAGTAAATATCGTTTTTTTAAAAAATATCGTTGTTTACCGACAAGACTAAACATTAGGAACGTGATCCTGACGTTGGCTTCGGGCCACGTGTTGGAGCGGAGCCAGCGTGCAGGGCCACATTTAGCCTCTTGGATTAATAATCGTTGTTTAACCAGCCTCCTCTTCTTCACCTGCACCTCCTCCTCATCACTGAAGTGGATTCACGAGGGGAAATCAATCAAACCTGTGAGTCTGTGTCACCTGCAGTGTGTGTTAGTGTGCCCTTGTAACACACACTCAGTCTGAACCGTCTTCCCTCCCAGCAGTGAAGGTGTGATACCGCAGAGCGCAGGGGAGACAGCAGCAGCAGCAGAAGAAGAAGCTCATTGTGCAGCCACGCCTTTGGGCGAAGGGGCCGAGCGGAGAAACCACAGATATCAATCACGCCTCGGCTCAGCTGCTGGCTGCTGGGCCTGCTCCGACGTTCCCTGACAGGTGTGAAATACCAGCGGTGAGAAATAATTAACGGAGCGGTGAAGCTCATCAAAGCCCATCAGTAACCTCTGATGGGCTTTTTCTGCACGTGAAGCGGCGGCGCGTTCGGGCCCCTCTGTCCTCCGGCTCCTTAATTTAGTTTAAAATGATCTGAAATAAGCACAGAGTCCTCTCTGAACTCCACCGACCTGCTGCTCCAGGCAAAGTGTGCTTGGTTTAAACGGCAGGAATTATGACCTCTGAGGTATTTAGTGAATCCCTGACATGCACCAGCTCTGTTACTGTTCTCGTTTGTTGTTCATAGCTGCATCTACGACGGCCTGTCACATGTCTCACAGAACCACATGAACAGATTTTGTCGTTGATCAATCTTCTCTCCCTTCGATGCGTGTGTCTTGTTACAGGATGAATTTCTCATCGTTTGAACTCGACCTGGTTTGGTTGAACAGGTTGGAATGCACATGAGAAAGTGAATGAGGGGACGAGGCGCTGGCTGACAGACAGTGAAACGTATTAGAAGCGTTCAGGTGAGTAACTCCCATCACAGATCACAGGCTTTTAATTGAGTCTGTAAATCCTGGTCCCAAAACCCCTTTACAGCCACTCCGAGCTGTAATCAGAGCCACACGGCACCGAGAACACTTAAATAAAAGCGCTCGCTGTTAAGAGAGCTGACATCGGTAATTACATATTTTGCAAGTCAGTGCCTGTTGCTCCTCGAAGCGATGGGGCGCCGAGTCCGTCTGCAGTTTCTTTTTTTAAAACTCAAACAATATAACAGTGCAGAAAAAACACACGAGACGAGAACGCCGCCGCTAATTCACACACCCAGACAACACCCAGTAACCCACACATACCCTCGTCTCTTGGCTGCACACGCCCGTGACAGCTAATTTCTCTGGGAGTATTTGAAGAAGCCCAATCAGTTGCTTGCACATGCATGTGGGTTGTTGGCAGCAGAGGTTCCTCAAATATCTACTCCCACCGGCGAGCGATGATCCGATCCAAGGATCTGAGGTTGCACAAGAGCCTCCGGGTCATCAGACATAAACTGAACCGCTGTTTTCATTTGTTGTCGACAGGCAGACAATGCTCCCTTTGATTCTGTGCTGAGATTATTCCCTGTGGGTAATTAGTGATCACTTTCACGACTCAAATGAATTTAATTGCCAGAACAAAGAAGAGGGGGGGAAGGAAATTGTTTAATTCATGAGGAATATTCAGGCATTTATGTGGAACAAACATTGCTCCGGAGGAACTGCGTCTTCCTGCAGCTCTGCAGCTTCACATGGACCCGGAGGTGCAGCTGCATGCACGTGTCACCCAGACTCTCGCACTCACTAATTACTCTGCACTTTCATTGCCACCGTTAATTAGAGGAGGTAATGTTTGTGTACGGCTCCAGCAGCTGAGGATCTCCCAGTCAGCGGCAGCTTCTCACGGCGAGGACGCGCTTTGCTCCCGAGCTCAAAGTTGATAACGCAGGCTGGTGCCAGTGGCCGGTGTCGGAGTCGTGTGCTGAACTAATGACCTGCTGATCAGAAGAAACCCGCTGAGGTCAAGGAGAGCGTGAAATTAAAAAATCCAAGTGTGGTTTCTGGGTTTCTGTCAATTTGACTCGACGTGAGATTTGGCTGCTGAGATCCTCCACAAACACAAACACTGGTTGTTCTGATCATGGCTCAGTCCCAAGGTAAATAAAAGACTAACTCTACTTTGTTCTGCCCTCGAGCGACTTGCTTTATTAATTATCATAAATCTTACCATCGCTGTAAATCAAGCATCTTGGACAAATCGACAACTGAATGTTGTAGTTTTACTTTGAAATAACTCTTTTCATTATTTGTAATAATGTTATTAAATGAAGTTCTTACTGTGTGACAGGAGTGACCTCCTGAGAAACTAAACCTCTGTGCAAAATGCATCGCATAAAGTCTCATATGAAGTAGATAGTATAATACAATATCAATAAGAGATGTCAGATGAACAGTTTCAATATAAAAACCCGGTTGTGGAGGTGAATCAGAGTTTTACTGGTGTCTGATGCGTCACCTCATGTTGGACTCTGGCTGCTTGGGTTGTAAATAAGTGTCTCGTAGCAGCAGTCACAGTTTGGAATGTGCCGCAGATCCGTGTTGTAGATTAACAACCAAAGATTTCACCATGTTTCTGTCACTATTGTCTCTGTCTCGCCTCAGACGGCTCAAAGGGGATTTTATTCATGTTCACAGCAGGTGAATCTTTGCTTTTCCCTGAAAAACATCACAACAACAGCCAGATGTTAAATTTAGATTCAGACATCCAGGCTCATTTCGATCTGAGTAAACCACGTGTGACTGAGGGAACAAGTGCAGTTCAAAACACATACTGTACAGAATCAAAGACAGGAAACACTCGAGGTGATTAACAAAATGTTTAGGATGTTAAAAGCAATACAAGTTTTCACAGCTGAGAGTCTGAACCCGGCTTCATGTCTTTGATCTGGTTAGTTTTGGTTTCACGTTGTAATGTAGGCAGCTTCAAACGAAGCACTGTCGAAGGTTCCCGGTTCGAATCCCGGCTCAGTTGGGGGTCTTTCTCTGTGGAGTTTGTATGTTCTCCCCGTGTTTGTGTGGGTTTCTTCAGACTTTCCCCTTCTACATAATAGATGCAACAAATGAATCGTCCATGGAAGGTAAAATGGAAGAAAAGCTTGTGATCTGTGAGGTAATCACCTCTTTATATTCACCCAGTGCTGCTTCTGAAGACGTCACGTGAAGAGAGAAGCAGTTTGGTGTCGATGCTTTGATCTCAAGTACATGTGCTGATACAGTGTGTGTTTCCCAATGTAGTTGTTCTGATGGGGGGGCTGGTGTTTGTGCTGTGGACTGTCCAGAACAGGAGGAAATAACAAAAACAGAGAAGTAGAAGAAGCAAGAAAAAGATCTTTATATTCCATAAACACACACAGACTCACAAACGCTGGAGAGAAAGAAAGACAGTGGCTTTGAACTCAAGCTCTCACACACACACACAGTTTTTATCACTTCACATTTTGACGTGCAGACCTGACATATCAATTGTGCCGAGAATGAAAAGACGGCAGCTCTTTCACTGTAACACGTCTCACATTCATATCTCTGAGCCGAGCGGGAAACACGCAGCCGTCACCTGAGAGGAAAGACTTGAAAAGACCGAGAACAGAAGCAGCTCAAAGTAGGACCGAGAGCTGCGACTCGGGAAACCTTCGTTTAACCTGCAGTCGACAAAGATCTGAACACGTCAGAAGCTCCACGCACGATGTTCAAGACCAAAGTGGAGCCGTTCTTTTTAAATCGACGACTTCACACCTTGTGCAAGCAACATGTCTGCAGCCGGTGGATCAGATCGGAATCCCCCAGCTGATCTGATCAGGTGCTGCAGAACCATGTGGGATCTCCGGGCTTGTCTTCCTCCTGAGAAGCTGCAGATTGTGAGCAAGGTGTCAGTGAGTGAAGGTTTCCTGGAGGTTTTTAAAACTCGCAGACAGATTCTTTGAAGCTTTTGTGCAAACTCAGCTCTGATAAATGCCAGAGATGAAACGCTCCGTGTTATATAACTCGGCTGCAAAGTACCGGGGGGAGCTTTCTGAGACTGGAGATATTTCTGTGCCCTGCAAACTTGATTCTCTCACTTTCCTTCTCATCTTCACACCAACTGAGCATCAGCTGGCGGCTGCACTGCTCGTCCAGTGGGTCTGAATCTGGGTCTCCAGCTGCTTTTCAGACGTGAACTGAAACTCTGACATTCTCTGCAGAGGCTGAATGTGAGAAAGCGAATGTCAGAGTCAGTTGCTCCGGACATTTTCTGGATCTTTTCCTGCCAGACGTGAAACTGGAGCAAGACAAGTGTCTCAGGATGAAGAAGAGGAGCCGTACACGTAGAAGACGAAGACGTCCACTTGGAAAGACGAGGAGATTCCAGAGCTTTTGGTGATGTGGATGAGCTGTAAACAAAGACACTGATCTTTCCACAGCAGAATTTATACGTCATGTCCGGCCTCCTGCTGCTCTACAGGCTCCGCCCCTCGTGACCCGGACAATCTCCTGCTGCTGCCTCATATGTGATCGGCCAACTCCCAAAGTTCAAGTCTGAAATCAGCTTCTGGTTAAGTCTCTCTAAGACCTAAACGAACACGGTTCAAATATCCACTTCGCTGTTTCCAGATCAATCCTTACAGGTTCCCACATCGTCTTTCTGCCTAAATCTGAGCCTGAACTCAAACCAGAACTAAGCCTGAGCCTGAAACTGCCTTTTTTTTGGGTCTGATCCGGTAAAATTACTGGTGACGCTCCACCACTCTACCTGTCCATCAACCTGAGACTTGAGGGTACTGACGTTCTGAGCCTGTAACGTCAGAATCCTATAGAACCCTGAAGAACCTGCAGCTCGTGTCCAGGAAATGTGAAACTCCCGAGGTCCTGGACGGGAGCCTGGCAGCGAGTATCTGGGAATCTGGGCGTTGATCCATACGGTCTGGTCGAGCAACATGGAGTCGCCGCCCTGGTGGTTCACGTGCTGCGTGGGCTCGGTCGTTATCAAAGACAGGGAAACAGATGACTCCTGACTTCTTAGACAATAATGTGTTTATTAATATTCTATAATCGTTTCATTTGCATATGAGTGAAATCTCCCACAGTATTAAGGTGATTGTAGCACAGTACATAACATAACATGTATATATGTAGAAATAAACACAGTTTCCTCTGGATAGGTTTTGTCCTGTAAACTAAAACCAGCAGAATACTTAATAATGAACCATTAAAAAAAGCTACATTTTAACAAGGCTGATACAGGAACGTCCCTGACAGGGAGACAGGCAGAGAGAACTGTGGGACAGTGAGACAGGGAGACAGTGAGACAGGGAGACAGTGAGACAGGGAGACAGGGAGACAGGGAGACAGATATGACTTCTCCAGTGTCAGTGATCAGCAGTAATTATCTCTCCTGACCAGGGGAGGCCGTCTCTGAACGCCTCGCTCTGCGCTGACAGCTCATTAATCTCCAGCAGCCGAGCTGAAGGAGCCGAGCTGCCAGTCACCACAGCCCCAACCTGTTCGGACAACCTGGAAGCATACCTGAGAGACGACACGGACAAAACCACCCGGCCCTGTTACGTAAAGAGGATTGGCTGCGTGTATGGTTTCATCACATCAGACACGTCTCAGATTCAGAGCTGAAGAAGTGACGGGAGAGAATAAGTCCCACACAGAGTGTTTCGCTGTCAGCCTGTGACGAGAGGAAGTGTTTCTGAGCTGCTGTGGGAGAACGAACACAGTGACGGCTCCATTACAGCTGAGATCATTTCAGTTGAACAGAAAGATAAATGTGCAGAGATCTTCCTCGGTTTCTCTGTAGAAACAGTATCAGTGGACTCAAAGCGCCTCCGGCTGGATGCAGAACACGAGTGGAAGTTAGTAGGAGGATGTGAAAGGTTTTTATTGCAAATGAAACAAATGAAAACAAAGGAGCCGCCAACGCAAACAGACAGAAACAAAAAACTGTGTTTTTCAGACGTGATGAATTGAGAAATGAAGCTGGAACACTTCCAAGGTATAATATGTTCCTCTCCATTTACTGCACATATCCAGTTTTGACAGAAAACACCAAACCGGCTCGTCTCATTAGACACAATCCCAGAAAGTGAAGCTGGACCAGATGCTGTTGATACAGTGTGAGTTCATTTTCAGGCTTAACTACTCACATTGTGCAGAGGAACAATAAAACAATGGCTCTTTGGCTGAGCGACGCGTCATAAACAAGCAGTCGAACGAGCCAGCTCACTGTTTGCACTGGGACAGGAGAGATTCCAGTAAATCGCTGAGCTTCTGTCAGAGACTCGCTGCCGTCAGACGTCTGTGTCAGGTAGAAACTTTTAACAAACCAATGGTGCTGCTCAAGCACACAGGTTTAGAAATACTCTGAAAATCTGTCTGTAAAAGTAAAATTGGTTTCCTGGTAAAAAAGTACAATTTAAATGGTAACCGTGCAGCCTTATAATAAATGTGGTTTTTATCGTGAAGTTGAGCTTCTTCAGCGAAGACGCAGAAAAGTGAAGCGGCTGCCACGGACACTTGAAGCTGTGATTTATATTTGAGTCGACAGCTTCAGAAGCAGCTCCTCGCTCTTCTGACAGTCTCACTTATCACTCTGCTGCAGAGGTGTGAAGTGAGACGTGAGCTCCAGTTCTCGGCTGACCCTCCTCCTGCGTCTGCGTCGCTGCCCACGAGGCCTCGTTCCTATTAAGCAGCCGCGGTGTTACCGTTGAATTGTTCGACACACGCCTCCGCCGGGAAAAATGAACATCCCGTCGACTGGACGGCCACCGCCGGCGCCGGGGTCACCGTCTTCACGCAGCTCGGAGACTACAGAGAACTGACGGGCTTCATCTCAAGGTAAATTAGAACATGGAGACACAGTGCGGCTGTAATAAAGACTAATAATGATTTTGATTCTTTGTCTTCTGAGGTTACAGTGTCCTTTTCCGTCAGCTTGTAAACAAATGCACATGTGTACTTGTGTGTGTACAACACTGCTAAAAACGTGAATTGGGCCTAAAGAGCAATTCGGACATTGTGTTGCTTTAAAAAGAAAATCACATCTCTTGTATTAATGCATCGCATAATTTTATCAATGAGTTTTCACATTGTGCAGATTTATTCTTATTTAACATTCACTTTCACATTATTTGTTTTCACTACAGAACTTTGCCTCGTTCAGGACCAGCCTGTGATGTTAAACCGGAGTCGTCCTCTCTTGCTTCCTTGGCAATGTGAAGAAGTTTCCAGCAGAAACTTTAATTACAAGACTGAAGGTATTTAATTTTGTGGAGGGGAAACTTAAATCAACTGTTTTGTATCCTTCATTTCATTTCACACACAGACTCGTTCAAACTGTGGATTAACGTCAGCAGTGAAAACGTCTCCTCTCGTTTCCTGTCCAGTAAACTCTGTGTCTCTGGCTGGATCATAACAATGTTCTTCAGTCAACCCAAAAGCAATATTTGCAACATTAGATGTGAATAAGTCCCTTTAATAGATTTTCCTATCCACCCCTCTGGTTTTATTTTTTTATTATGCCTGTCTGGCTCTGCGAATATCTTCGTCTGCCGCACCTCCTCCTCCTCCTGCTCCTCCTGCTCCTCCTCCAGTCCCCACAGCAGCTGATGATGATGATGATGATGGGACGAGGGTGTGAGATGGAGGAAGAATTAAATAATCTGACTGGCGCTCGTACCTCCACGTACCTTCATCCAAGCTGCACCTCATTTCATTCGTCTCTCTGCAGAAACCACTCGTGTCCGACAGGGAAAACAACCTGATTATCACTGGTTTCCTATAAAATCACAGGATTATCATCTCTGCTGATCTTTAACACCTGGTTGGTTTTTTATTTCAGCTGTTAATGAGAATAACTCACAATAAAAGCTAAAGTGGAAACTGGAATAACTTCTACTTTGTGGAATATTGTGCTTTAGGTCCATTTCTGCAGTGATCTCTTCATCCTTTAGATGCTCATGATGACCAAACACCACATATTACATTAAATAACATTTAGTATATGCATGCATAAGTATTTTTGTGTGAATAAACAGCGCCTACACCTTTACTGAGACTTTGTTTTAGGGCTTAATGTAAGTCATCCTTCCTCAGTATTGAGTAACTTAACGTTTTATTATTCTGTGCAGCATTTAGGAAACAGTTGCACAGGCACTCTGGTGAATTAAGATGCTTTCACATGTGTATTTTGGTTCATTTTGGTCTGAGCCAAGGAAAATATGATGCAGTGCGACGCACCAACTCCTGCATGACTTCCTTTTAGTTCAGGTCTGTTTCTCGTTCACGCTGGATTTTCACAGACAAAAAGAAAAAGACTGAACGTGAAGAATCGTTTATCGGAGAGTTGCCCGAACCGCTCGGTGATCAGATGTTACGATAGTTTACTCGTCTTGGTTCATTTGTAAAGAACCAGAGTGAAAACCAACGGAACCTGAATTAAAAGCCACCAATGGTTTTTTTCCTGGGTTCATTCCAAAGGAAGTTGGCAGATGTTGGGTGTGACCTGATTATAAAACTGATTTAAATGTTTAAAACTGGATGATCAAAGGTTATATCAACTTGTTTATTGGCTCCAGCTCCACCACGACCCTCAAGAGGTGTAGATAATGGACGGATGGATATTTCATAAATATTTAGCAACTATTAATTGTATTGATTATTACCTCTCTCAAGGAGTTAATGGTTTTATTCCTGTTGGTTTATTCGTGTGTTTGCTCGTCAGTAAGTTCATAAAAACAATGGAACAAGTTTTTACCTATTTTCCAGGGAACAATTCATATATGTTGATGGAAACAAATATTCAGGCATATTTGGGATTTGTGAGGGAATGAAAATTTGGTTTGGAAATCCAGATCTAGCTGATTTAAATATGATTTCATAGCGGTTTAGATTCTTTCAGCTGCTGCATGGTAACAAATTGGGCTGTGAACATGTAATTACGACTGAAATAACTTGAGATAATGTGGATTCAGTCGGGAATCAATAGTTTTATCAGTGTTTTTTCTGTTCTGAGTGTAATTTGCTTTGTCTGTTTATCATTCTTCTACAGTGGACATTATGATTTCATGACATGCATTGTTTTCTTGGCTTATTTATGACGCCTGATTGAATTTGAGAGGACTGTGCTCCGCTGAGAGTCTTTCTAGTTTGAAGCTCTTCCCCGAACTCACCCCTTGACTTGTCTGCAGAACGCTGACGACTTGCCCAACAAACAAACCAGTTTGCTGCCCATTGTTTGGCGTGTTCCCATATGATCCACTTTTAGTAATCAGAGCTAAATTTGGATGCATTCATGGCGCATCCTTATCCAACACTTGTCTAACCGCACCCCGTTTCGCCTCCAGTGCCGCCGCCGTTTGTCTGATGAACGTCAGCTCTTTGCCAAGCGTCTATTTTCCACTCTTCTACCTCCAGGACACAGCCCTCAGAGGCTAAACATGTAGCCTGTGCAGGGAAGGTGAAGCGAAGGCGTCAGCACAGAGGAAAACAATGGGAAGGTTGTGATTCGGGGGTTTCGAGTGAATTTGCGATGGACAAATTCCTCTGGAACCACAGTGGAGGTATTTCAGTATAAACCTAAATGCCCCTGTGTGCAGCAGCAGCAGCAGTTGCGTGGTGTTGATGGAAAAAAGTTTTATGTCCCAATAAAAGCCGGTTTACTGCCGACTAACAGGGTGTGTATTTATATCTATAAAAATAAAAAAAACAGAGGGAGGACTCAGAGGCCCTGTGCATGTTTTGTAATCCAGAGAAATGTGCACATGTGTGAATTAGGATCTTCATATAAAGTCCACTGTGCAGAGCTGAGGGTAATTGTGAATTTTACAATCCAGCAGCGGAGATTTGCTGGTGAATTTAAGCTTGAAATAATTCTGTCAGCTCTCAGTTTCAGTTACAGTTCGTCAAAGAAGCTAAAAAAAAACGAAACCAGATTCTTCTCATTAGGAGCCAAAACTGAGACGAAGCTCTGAGCCTCTGTCTCCTCCCATAATTTCAAAGTGGACAATCAAAGACTCTCATGTCCCCGGTTTGTTTTTCTCTCCCCTCGGTTTTATTTTGAAAGGAGGCGTGACGGAGCGCCGCTGACCAGGTTCTGTGGGGTAACGGGCTGAGGTTGTTCCAGCCGGGGCCCCGCAGGGACGACCGGGACACAAACAGGCCTAAACTGGTCTCGGCAAATAACCGCCCTGTGGTGAAGATGCCCACGGTGCAGCTGCCGTTCCCCGAAATGGGAGAGTTGAAAAACCCTGCGTTGGTTCTTGCGTGAAAGTATATAGCTGTTATTCAGGATGTCAACCATGTGTTTTCTATGTGAGCATGTGTGTGCGATGGGTTATTTGGGCAGCGTGTTATTCTGGTTTGCTGAAGCTATAACTGGACAGTAATTCAGAGAGCTCCTTACGGTAACCTCCGACCAAAACACTGGCACCACTTTACTGGATCCAACGCCACTGCTACTGCCGCCCTGCTGCAGAATTAGAAGGACCAGACTGCTCGCCGGGTGATGCCAAACAGATTCAGTGTCATAAACAGGGCAGCTGCATGGAGAAGTAAAAACAAAAAAAAATCAAGAGATTTCAGGTCAGAACTTTACTGAAGTCGTCTGCATCTTGAAAAATCGATGCACTAGCACCAAGACTGACATTTTCTAAAAGATCTAAATATTCTTCAAGGTCTGAAATACAGATGGAAGTGATTTGGTCTCGAGTTGATTGTTTTTCTTCCCCCATGAAATAATGAAACGGCTGAAACAGGATCTAGTGAAGCACCAGCACTTGTTGAGTTAAGATCAAACGAGGACGGTGTATAAACATTGACGGACAGTGAAGAGCTCATCGATCCAAACTTGTGTCTTGATTCACTGTGAGTGATGTCACAGAGCGAGTCAAACTGGTTGGGAGTTACATCCCAAACGCCAAAGTTTTCAAATGTTCATTTTCCAAACTTGGCCAATGGCGAATCTCGTCACGGTTCAGATTCTTGTTCGTTGGATGTGTAAAACCAGGCTGGAACTGGGAGCGTTATAAACTGTTAACTGCTCCCAGGTCGCTGCAACTTTACTTTGTCTGACTTTTGCATCGAAGGACTTTCCCAGTGAGCCGATGTTTGTTTGTGTTTTAGTGACACGAGGCCGCGCTGTTCCCCGTTCAGGGCATTCAGAGAGTTTAGAAGTTCAGCGGCTGCTTGTGCTGTTTCCCCTCGACAGTTTAGCAGGGATGCTGAACTAACCACGTTCAGAGCAGGCAGGCTTCCTGCAGGGACGCTCACATGGTCCTGGTTCCTCCGCTCCTCCCACCCTCTGTATTTAGCCTCGGAGACGACGACACAAACTATCCGCATAACAGAATCCTCTGCTCAATTTAAAGTCTGTGGCATTTTCCGGGTTGGTGCTCCTCTATGAATGATGTGCACCGAAGGCTTGAACGCACCACAGTCACTGGCGGTGGTGGGACCAAAGTGAACAGACAGAAATCTTGTCTGGAACATATTGAGCGTGTTTCATAAATCATGCTCCTCCTGACAGTGTGAGATGTGTGTGAGGAGCTCGACGCAGACGCAGCCCCTGAAGAACAAGTCGGCCTGTATGACGGAGACCACCCACGCACCGACGAGCGCGAGGCCTCCGCTCGGGCGCTGAGACGCCGAGGCCCGTCTGCTGAATCAATGAGATTCTTTTTTTTATTCACGCTGTTTAACTGCACAAACATAGAAAACGCTTCACCACAAAAATCCCAAACATGGGAAATGGGTATTTTTTTGGGACTCGCAGTTCAGTTGAATGTATCTTTAAATCAAAGTGTTTTGTAATTCTAAAACTTTGTGTTGACATTTGTTTTGTGGTCGACAGAGGGAACACAGCACACTTGTGTTTTTTTCTCTGCTGAAGACGACAGCCTGGTGAAAAGCCTCTTTTCCATTTGCTTCTCCCAGAAGCTGCAAATTGCAGCGTCTGACGCCCTCAGTGTCAGACGAGCACCGCTTTTCTAAAACACTTTAAAAAGGAGGAATTTTACAGTTTGCATTAAAGGAATATTTCAGCTTCAAGCCGACACCTGTGTCTAAAGCATCCAGTGGAATTTAAAGCTGATTCTCTGCATTAATTACAACCACGCGCAACAGTCACCGCTTCCCTCACTTTAGCACCTAATTAAGAGCATTTATGTGAAAGCAGTTAGTCACAGCTTTCCAATCAGACTCACTTTAAGTGCATGTTGCTCACGTCTGCAGAGCGAGACATCCTCGGTGCAGTGGAGTGGAGGCGTGAACAGAAGAGGATTTGTTTTTAAAGTCATAAAGCATTAAAAATATAAAGGGGCTCTGTATCGTTTCCTTAATTTACGACCGACATAAAACGGTTCCACCCTTCATCACATTTGATTTGCTTCATGTCTGCACACTGACGATGAGCCATGTGCAACGATCCGTGTTGTGGTTCAGGACTTCATGGCAAGCGACACGTCAGTAATTCCAACGCATCAAAAACATGCTTAAAAACACGTTTAGGATGTTCACATGTTTTCCATGTGATACAAAAGGTTGTGCAGCGTTTTTTTGGGGGGAAATTAAACAGAAAACTAATCTTGTTTGGGACGAAGCTCAGTTCTTCATCACATACTTCACTGATCGTGTTGCTCTGCCAGACGTTACACTTCATATCTGAGTCTCATGATTTACAACCAATTCAGTGCAAACCCACCGAGGCAGAAAGTATGTGTGGAGGACGGGTAATGTAACATGTCTGTTCTTCATGCTCACACTGTCACTGGCCTGCAACTGATATTTAGACTTTGATTTACCTTAATCTTTAAGTGTAGTTTAGTTGTGTAACCCTCACCCTACCTTCTGTTTGCTATACGACAATTTATTAAACTCTTGCACTGCATCGTCCAGCAGGAGGTTCAATTGTACGAGTTTGTCGTCCTCATTAACGCAAATGAAATCACGATGAAGTTTCTGTGTCTTTCTTTTTCTCACCTCATTGTCAAACCTACATTTTTGCAAACACACATGTTCTTCTTCCGACAAACCACATCATGCAATGTGTTTCCTGTGCTGAGCTTCCACTCCTTCCCACCTTCCGATGATTTCAGATCTAACGTCTAAAATACTCGCTAAAGCTTTGTGAATACTTCCCACTGTGTATTGTGATACGCGCACGTCTTTGTCTGAGCTTGGACTCGTTGCAGTTCGTCCTTCAGCTCCTCTGATTTACCCCCGAACAGCAACACGGGACTGGAACCATTAACTGCTCGAGGTGCGTCAAGCCTCAGTGACGGTCTGCGGCGCGATGGCTCACACCTCTGCACTCGGCTGTGTGTTGTGTCTTTGCCTCTGAGACGTTGGTCATACAAGTAATTAAATCTCCACTCTGGGCCGGGCCTGCGAGCGAGATAGAAACCACAGTCTCTCCCTCCCTCCCTCCCTCCATCCCTCCATCCATCCCTCTGTCAGCCTTCCTCTCCTCCTCTCCTCCAAACTCAACTCACAGGCTCTGGCATTCCTTTGGCCTGACTGCATCAAACTGTGCTGTATTGTAATTAATTAGTGGTCGGAAAAAAAAATAGAGACTCGCCTGGCGTGGAGAAAATTATATAGTGCGCTTCCAGAGAGTAGAACTCTGAGGGAGTGAAAGAGCTCTGCTGCCGAGGAACAGAAAAAAAACCACGCTAACTTTAGTCTCTTCAAGGCCACGATAGCAACTATAGCAGAAGCTTGTGTACGAACTTTTGACGGGACGACGCTAAGCAGAGCAAAGAACAGATTAGAAGGGAGAACTGTAGATTTCATGTATTTTAAACTCAATGTGACCAAAATTATACCTTTAGAACCAAACAGAAATACAGAGTCTGCAGAAGTTGACGTTTTGACCAATTTACATTAGTTTCTTCAACACTTTATCTAAAAAAATGATTTGTTGTGTGTAATAACAAGAAAAATGTGCCAAATATTATCCATCATATATTTTTTACTGCTGGAATGACGCCTTCCTTCCTGAATCAGTGTTTGTGAAACCTTCCCTTCGTTCTTGCGTCTTTCTAAGCAGGACACCCGATTGAAATTCAGTGCGAGTGCCGTGCACCTGTTTCCTCTTATGCATTTATCCATTTCATATTGAGCCGATCATGACTGGCTGATAGTTTTTATTCGAGTTGCCCAGTGAAATCAGCAGCTAGGAGGAAGAGTAGCATTGCTTTTGAGTTTCGTGTGCCAACATTTGAATAGGCGGAGAATTCTCTGTTCCAAAACAGATTAGAGCCATGAAAGCCAGAAATGTCAACACGCTGAAGTGATCTTTGAGTCACTGCTATCGATCCACTCCCGACTCCCGAAGGTAGATCAACAAACATGTGGTGATTTATAGCTCAACCGTTTCCTTTGAAATGAATTCACCCCCCCCTCCCCTGTCTCAGTCATTTTCTCCCCAGGAACTAATAACCAGAGCCGGCAGGTAGAACCCTACAGAGATGAGCTGGAGACGAGCACAGTGATACGGGCGAACGTGGGTCGAACCACTATTACTATTTGAAATTGATCCATTTCCTTTACCCGGGATTCCTCCGCCTCCTTTGGCACCAGAGAGCTGATTAGATTCGCCCTGGAAAGTGCTTCATCCATGCAGCCCAGGCAGACTCATTTATAAGACTCGCCGAGATGATAAAGAAAAGTTTGGTGCAAAACTTCAGTTATTGCATGACTCTGGGTTTTGTTGTTTAAAATCCAAAATCAAGACATTTGAAATATTAACTGACACCAAAGTTGTGACTAGAAGGTGGCGGGTGATAAAGGTATATTCATGACCTTCATACCTTATTCTATCATTTTGAACAACTAGCACCAAACAGCATTAGCGTTCATTTAAACAGAGGTTTTATTCAATTGATCTAATATTCATTCTCCCATTGACCCATTCACTTCAACAGTTTTACCTCAATGTCACTATCCAAATATTGGTCGTTGCTGGTTTGTCACAATAACAAAGATGGACGACGTGTCTCCACTTCCTCCCGCTGTACATCGATGAAGCTGAACTACCCTGGATCCGGATGCTGCCATCTTATACTTATACTTTATCAGAAGTATAAATAGTAGAACATACGTCAGTGTGACAAGAACTACCTAAAATGACGGACGCCATCTTCGAGAAATATTAGTTTGACGTGTATTTCATGCATATTTGTACGAAATTTTATTAAAATGTCCACAATAAAAGTATTTTTTAATTTACTTTGACTATTCAGTTTGGTCTGTGTCCCTATTCGCTATAATGGAGGAGGGGTTTTATGACTGATACCAAAGCCAGCCACTAGGGGGCCACGTTTAGGCTTCACTTTTGGGGAGCTGTCATTTTGTACTTCAGTTAAAACCCCCCCAAAAAAGTACTTTAATAAAATTCTTTATCAGATGACGATGCTCGATCGGAGGATAAACAACTAAAGAAGCATTAATCCAAACTTTCCAGTTGCCTGATTACAACCGGTTACTTTCCTTCAAAGGTCCCAGGAGGTCGAGTGTATCTGGGAGTGTCGAGTGTGGAGAGAGCACAAGAGAAACCCTGTTACCGAGCAACCTGAATACAGACCATTCAACCTGAGTCACACAGGTATTTATTCAGTCCTTTATTTATCCAGTTTAATTTGAGGGGCTGAAACCTCGTCCCAGCTCTTGTAAAGATGCTGAGTGATGATTAAGTTATGACAAGCTCCGACTCCTTGTGGGGTCAAAGCTGCCTATTCTCCATATGAGCGTATGAGGGCTATAAGCTCGGCAGCACAGATTCCACCACAGGCCACACACACAAAGTTATATTTATCCCTCCATGTCTCCAGCTAGTTTTCCTTTCGTCGCGAGGTCTCAGAGGCTCTTTTCAAAGTGCCTGTAAAAGGTCCCAGTGTAGCTCTAATAACACACGACTGCTCTTTACTCTGAAAGTCGCCCCTGTCTCCGTTAAGCCTCCTCCTGTCACAAGCTGCTTTTCTGTTTTACGTTCAAATATATCAAACCCTCCAAACATTTCTTTTTTTTTATTTAATCACTTAATCTTTTGCTATCTGCTCTGCTCCTTTATGGTGAATGGGGACATTTTATGTATATATGTATATATATATGTGGGAACTGTTCTTAAGTTCTACAACTTATTATGTTGTGATTTGGCACTGAATTAAACTCCTAGTTTATTCATTTTTTGCCATGGATCTTGTGAAACACTTGTAACCTTGTTTAGATAAGTGCTATACAGATCAAGTAATTATATATAAATAGCATTATTTCACTCCAATGACAAGAACAAAATAAGTTTGTGCGATGAGATTTCATACACAGTCGATGAAAAGACGCACATTTTACAGAAGGAGAAGAACGGGCTGCTTTGAATCAAAGAGGTGCGAGTCCCAGAAGAATTTCATTAGTCTGGACTTCGATGCAAAGAATTATTGATGCACACTGGGTCAGATTTTCAACCTTTTTTCAATGATACAGAAATTGCAATTCCCCAAAATAAGCAAAATGCCTGAAAATCTGGACAGAAAATGAGGAAGGAAGGAGTGAAGCTGCTGAGTGACAGAGGAGTGGGTCGGCCTCGCCCTGTGTGTCGTGCTCTGTTTCTGGAGGAAGGTGTTTATGTTGAGCTCCGAGCCTTCTCTCTCCAGACGTGATTAATGTGGTGCCCTGAATGCCACGTCAGACAGATAACTGATCTTCTGCCTCCCGTCAAAGTCTCGGCCGCGGGAAGAACTGAGAAGCTAAAAAAAAAAAAAGGCAAAGAGGGAATCTGGGTTTTCACACAAACACTTGCAGGTATGTGCGGCTGGCTTCTGTCCACGCAGACACACACGTATACACACACAAAGACATACATGTTCATGTACACATGCGTGAATAAGTGCAACGACAGAATGAACAAAACACAGACACAATGTGGATACACATGCAGACACACACGGGCTCTGGGCTCTGTGTCTTTCTATCTGCGCACACACACACACACACACACACACACACACACACACACACACACACACACACACACACACACACAGACACACGCGCCCAGTGAAAGTCATGGCTTTCATTTTCCATTGTGCGACGGGTGACCCTAAATATTTACACTGCTTGGCAGAGGCAGTGCCGGGGGATTTGGGTCTTGGTGAGCACTGAGCTCCCATTACGCAGACAGGGCTCCAATAGTAGCTGTGAATATGTCATATGTTTACACACTGTACCAGCCGAGTGGAGTTAACCACAGTTCACAGCGTCGGCCTCGTTGTCACTCACACACAACTACACCCTGCCTTTCACATACTCATCTTTGATTGTGTAAACACATGTGGGACGTGTCTGCGGTGCCAGTGAATAGAGTTGCACCCGGTCTTTCCAGTCCAGAGACGAGCCGAGTGTCGGCGTCACAACACGAACCGTGTTGAAAAGTATTAAATCCCTCCTGGCGTCGTCTTGGATCTCGATTCAAAGCTCATCTCGTTCCCGGATTTAAACTAATTGACAAGCACTTTCTGGATGATTCCTGCAGCAGCTCTGTGTGAACAGCTCCACATTTTCTCTGACAGATTAAACGAACGCAGCGCGGTGCCGGTCGCAGCATGTCTGCAGCTGGATCTGTGCCACACACTGCCGCCTGGGACTTTAAAGTTCAGGAGTGAAGACGCTGCACTTGTCAGACAGAGAATAGATATCAGGGCGTTAGATAACACACTGATTACCACCGATTTATCCTACAATGCATCTATTATATGGTGAAGATGTTGGTGTGGTTTCTGGCGTGAAGGTTGAACTCCAACTTTAACACCTTTACTTTTTGCCTATGCCGTGTACAGACTAATACTTCCTGCATTGGCATTGGTGTTTGGAGTCTGGATGTAAATCACGCTGCAGAATCGTCAAGTGTGAACGTAACTTCTTGGACGACCGGGCTGGACAGAAGAAGTTTATAGAGCTGGGAAACCCCCCCCCCCCTTCATCATCCTTCTCTTCCTCAAACAAGCCTCTCACCACCTGAGCCTTATCTGGAAATTAAACTTCTTCATTGTTACTGTCCTTATTGTGTTCGTCAATTAAACTGTAATCTGCTTAAAATATCTTTTATCGTTTAAAAAGGTGAAAAGAAAATTCACCCTTTGTCCAGATGGGTTCTTCCACCAAGTTTCAGGAAAATTGGTTTAGTAGCGTTTGCACGATCCTGCTGACAAACAGAACATCATCTCCTTGGCAGCGGTAATAACAATGAGAAAGGTGTTTGTAACCTAATACCATTGTTTCTTTTTATGGCCGTAATCTTAGAAATAAGTAGAAGACGTCGTAAACTAAAACCTTCTGCATCGTTAAGTCATGCAAATCGATTTTAAAACTTAAAGAACAACAGGCTACAGCATGTCTTTGAGTGCGATGCTGCTTCTCACCTCTACGTTCTGCTGACTTTTAGCAAACGGCGTTCGGTCGGTGGAAAGTAACCAGCCAGATGTCTGCTGATGGCAGCCTGCCACAGGACACGGTGTATGACAGACGCTAAGAGGACAGGAGCTTTGCCAGGACACTTTTCACCCTCTCAGGATGTTGACGCCAGGCCCTCAACACTGTCTCACTCATGCTAAACGTCTGTGTGCACATTCGAGCCCACGGCCTGCATCATTTTTTACTGTGTTCCAAAGTTATTCCTGCGTGACGCAAGAGTCCCTTCTCCTAAGCCGAGGAATGCTGAACCCAATAACAAAATGACTCCTCAGTGCCTCTTTTTCACTGATATAATTTGCTTGAGTTTTATTGGTGTTGGCCTGTCTGGGCTTCTGTGCTTGTGGAGAGCTATTAACTTTAACAGGACTCAGTCAGGCTTCTCGGAGTGAGACAGACTGGCAGAAATGCCATTTGACGGCCGGACAGAAAGCTACACATCTTACTGTACGACACAATCACTTCATAAATATACAAGGTGGCTCTTTCCTCTGGTATCTAGGACCTGTTAATGTTGGTGTTTCTCACAGTTGTGGTTGACGGTTGCAAACGCAGGCACAGCTGAAATTAAACCCTCGCTTGTAGCACAGTGTTAGCAGCTTTCTCTACCCAGGAGAAATAATTATCCAAATGTGAATGAATTTCAGAGCGAATGAACACTCGACATGCCCCGTGAGGTTTTCACTCTCATTCAACACGCAT
This sequence comes from Hippoglossus stenolepis, assembly GCF_022539355.2. Lineage (NCBI taxonomy): Eukaryota > Metazoa > Chordata > Actinopteri > Pleuronectiformes > Pleuronectidae > Hippoglossus > Hippoglossus stenolepis. The sequence continues at coordinate 2,820,039 of NC_061492.1, forward strand.
ATAAATGGACTGATTTAATATTTTCCCAATCTGTCTTCGTATATCCATGTGAGAGTAACAACATTTGACGCGTCCAGCGTTAGATTCCGAGGCAGAATAAGGAGAAAGAAAAAGATCCTGACATTCCTCGGATTTTTCCTATTTTATGATTGGGCAAGAAAATGTGTTCTTGCTTTTGCAATTTCTAATAAAAGTCCATCATTGCTTTGTGCACATTCTTCAGCAAAGTGCGATACATCAGAGGTGTGATCAAAGAGCGAACGTGTCAAACAGGTGTTAAAACAAAACCACGGGTGAACAAAGAGGTTTGGGATTACACCACCACTGATTGGTTCTGTGATGACTTTGATCATTTGGCTGACGAGTTCTCTCCCTCGCCGCCTCGTTGTGGTTAGGTTTCCCTCTCATTGTCTCTGTGGAGTGCTGTGTGTGCCGACCTGTTGGTTCTCCGCCAGCTGCTGGGTGAATGCAGACTAACTCGCCCTGCATTTGGCCCATTGTTCCCTCCGCGGGCCTTGGATTGGAGAGCTTTTTGTTGGCAGCTCTTGGCGCTGCCGCCCGGTCAAAGGCATCTCTCCTGGGTTGTTGTCGAACCATCTGTTTGCCCCCGGCACTGAAGCGGGCCGTCACCTTCGGCACTGCAGCTATGTGGCCTGGGCAGAAGCACTGTGAGGTGTGAAAGGACCATGTACGGATTTACCCCGTCAGGATGGAACTCTTATATACCCTCCTCTCGAAAGGAGTGGACACTCAACATGTGTTAAAGGCCACTGGCCCAAAATGGTTATGCACTGCAAATAATTATCTTCCTACGGTGGGGCCAAGTTAAACTGTCTGAACCTGGATCAAACTATTGACAATTGACTAAGACAAGATCAGCTATCATATTCGCAAATTCATAAAGACAACTGGTCTCAGACTCGGCCTCCGTGCTGGGTGACCACCACGAGGTTCGTTCAGTGGGTGGGGTTCCCGACGAGCTGCGGGAGGGGGTGCTCACGCTAACCCGACACAATAGCTAATCCACAGGCTAAACACTCGAAGCTCTGATCCCGGCTGTGTGAACAGTAGTCACGACTTGGGGGAAGCTGGATAAACAAGTGGGTAAAGCCCCCTGAAATCCCATCGCTGCACATTCAAACCTCTTCATTTGGTCACTGGGGAGTGATACTGTTCGTCAACTCATCAATGGATAACTAATTAAAACCAAACTTATCAAAAACATGAACACAAATACATCAGTATGATAGAAAACGTCTTTGAGAAAAGTTTATTTAACATCTACTTTGACTTTGGTCCATGTCCCATCTACTAACATGGAGTAGGTGAGGTTTTTAAAGCACTGCAGGCTGCATGGTTGGTAAACCTGAAGTCCGCTGCATGAATTTCAGGTTATCGAAACTCAAATTTCCCAAACACTCCTCTATTGTTGCCGAGTGAATCCACAGAGCACCCAAATGAGTTTTTTCGTTCTATCAATCTTTTTTTTTTTACGTATCTCATAAACTCTCAGTCTGACGGCAGCCTGAAAATGGCCGCCTGTATGAAGGGTCGGACCCCAGCTGGCTCCATGAAGCCCCTCAGTCACCCAGCACCCCCTACTCTCATGAAGTCCTCTCAGGTTGTTTGCTCAGGCTGTCGCTCTGAAGACAGCCCACTCAGTTTGGATGTTCTTTTCCCAGGCGAGAGCTGCCGGCTGCGTGTTTGCTTTCCCTCCACTCTCAAAGGCCACATTCACCTCAGGCCCCGGGGAGAAAGGGAGCACGGTATATGAAAGTATGCAGGCCACGGTGGGCAGCGCTACTTTGAAACTAAGTGCCCGCTTGGTATGTGCAAGCAGGCAGGCGACGGGTTGTCTTGGTGCTTTTATTTATTTGCTTTAGTGAAGGGCACTTGCATTCCTTGCAAATCAAAAATTTAGCTCGGAGGTTTGACAAATTTGTGTCATGAAGGACGCAGCAAGGCAAAGATAGAGTGGATGAAAGAAATACAAAGAACTGTTGTTACTGTGAGAAAGATTTAAAAAGATGGACGACACATCGACTCGTCCTTCCACTGGGTCAGAATCACAAAGCTTTAGTGTCCAAAATATCCGAGCTGCCATCTTGCTTTGCTGCTTGGAGCACAGTGGAACTACGGTGTTAGATTCCCACCCACATACCTGCTCAACCTCTAACAAGTCTATTTCACCTGTCACCTGCTGGATCACCATGATAACGACTACCTGAAAAGACAGAAACCCTCTTATTCTGTGGGGTGACCTATGTCCCATTCACTAACATGGATGAGCCAGTCAAGTCATTCACTGAATACATCATAGACTTTGAATAAAGATGGAGCCAAATAATCTCAATCGCCCCCTGGTGGCTGCATGGTTGTAAAGCCAATCTCCTCCATGTTAGCAGATGGGATATGAATGAAAATTAAAAAGTCAAAGAATGCCAAAGATGGTCTCTGTCATATTAGGTAGCTCCTATATCACACTCATGCACGTTCAAGTGTTTGTTTCTGATAAGTTTGGGTTTAATTAATTATTTAATGCAAAAAAAATGGGATGAAAGGTCATGATTGACAGCTGACACTCCAAGAGGAGCAAGAGGAAACATGTGTCCATCTTTATTTCCATTCTATGCTATATATTCATATGTCGTCTTTATACAAACTGATTTAAACCCTCGGCTTTGTGAGGTTTGCCTGCCACAGCTGTTTTCTTCCTCACATCCCATTTCATTTCAGACCATTAAAATGAAAAGTAGAATAAAATGCTGCAGTGCTGGTTTCTTTCCTTTTCCCCCTCTGCCTTGATATTTCTCTCACATCCCTCGGTCTGGGATGGAAGCAGCGGAGCAGCATGGGACTCTTCTGCAGTGATTAATTAGCCAAATGCATTAACACCTTTAACACACAAACCCAGCAAATGTAATTAGTGCGGAGAATTAGCAGAAGTCGGTCGGATTATCTTGTCATAGCTTGTTATGAAAGTTAGAGTTTAGAGTAAGCTATTAATCCCCCGGGGACTGAATCCCCTGCAGAGTCATGGGCAGGGGTTTTCATTTCTGGAAAAATGACGACAACAGCTTTTGGAGCAGTGATGCACGTGTGTGTGTGTGTGTGTCTTCTCTGTAAAACCTGTGTGTGCCTGATGTTTCCTGATGCTGAGGAACCACGTGAGAACTCATCTGTGTTGTTTCTACAGTCCAATGCTCCACAAAGATCCAGATGTTGCTTCACTGCATTTACTGTAGATTGTGAAAACGGCACAATACTGATTGAAATCCCAGATATTTACATCGAGCAGAGGATTGATTTCAGGTTCCAGCTGCTTCGATACAAAAACACATACAACTAGAATAAAGAAAGACACAAGAGGATTTAATGTAATCGTAATTAAATATGAGCGGCCGTGTCCAAGCAATAACAAAAACTTATAAAGGAAATGGTCAATTATCTACTGACCAATTCCAGAAATCTTTGTCGGTGGCTCACAAATCTCGAGAACTGTTCAGGTGATGATCCATAAATCCACCTGCTGCAGAGTTTTGAGTGAAACCTGCAGATTCCTCCTCTCTCCTCTGACAACAAGTCCAGAACCAGCCATGTGCGACCCCCATGCCGCCTCCCAGGTATCGCTGTCTCTCGCCGATTTCAAGGCAGGTTTTTCAAAACAAAACACTTCCTGCGGGCCGGCACTCAGCCTGTGTGAGGAGACATTGTGGCCGTGCAGCTATTTCTGCCGGCCTCAGAATGGTGAGCACAAACAGAATGGCCGCGGACAATGGGCAGCGTGCAGTGAAGTGCAGGCTATAATGAGGCAGATGTCTGGCTACTGGGAGCCCACAGCAGGTGGGGGGGGACACATCCCTGCTTTTGTTGCTGGGGTTCACCCTCTCGCTCTCTCTCTCTCTCTCTCTCTCTCTCTTCTCACTCCTCTGCCTCTCGTGGCCTCTTCCTCTCTTACAAACATGTGAACATACACATGTGAAAACCACACACACACACACACACACACACACACACACACACACACACACACACACACACACACTCCCCACACGCCTCCCCCACCTCCATTGGTTTTAATTATCCCACTCCAAATCCGCCGCTCCATTAGTAGCTGTATAATAGTGTCCCCCCATTCTGCTCACCCCCCCAGCTCCTCTCCATTCAAGTCGGGGAGGGAAGCTGCCTTGAGCCCCTGTCAGCCCCGTTGGCCGGGTCTCCAGGTTCTCACATTCCTCTCAGCCAATCAGAGCGCTGCACCGAGGCAGGGCCCAATTAGATGACAGCGTCCTGCCAGAGGAGAGGAAGGCAGGAAAAAAAAAAAGAGAGAGCCAATCACTGCGATTAATTTATTCAGATTTCCTCCGGGGACCAACACTCCTGGAACGCACCCCGTTTTTATGTACCCCCATTCCTACCCCCTTCATTCTTTTATTGCGTTTGTGAAGAGTGATAGAAGAATGCAGAGTATTTCTTTTTCAGGCACTTTTAATATGTGGCTCCCCCCCTCCTTCTCTTCACTTTCCCATTTTATCCTCCCCCTCCTCGTCCTCCTCTCAAGGTAATTACAGAGGAGTCTCAATAGATGGGAAATTCATGTCTTTGAGCCGCGGCCATGTGATGTATGAGCGAGAGAGGCCGGTGCAGAATTAAAGCTCGGACGGAGAGAATGGGGGGACGGCAGGAACTTGAACCCGCAAGTGTTATTGTGCTGAAGCCGAAGGGGCCAAAACATAGTATCCATGGTAAATAAAACAGAGAGCTTCTTCAGGCCCCTCCCCCTCCCCCTGCCCTGCCCCCGCGACCTGTTGCTTTCTTCCAGCCACCATTGTCCCCAAGTGTGAAGTGGGTGACATCACCGCTTCCTCTTGTAAACAGGTGTGATGGGACGGGGAATAAAGAAAACCCCGGGGCTCTCGTCTCTTCTCAGTGTGTGGGTTCCATTTCACCTCCTTCGCCACCTCTGCTGGGGCCCACCCTCCACCCTCACCCTCACCCTCCACCCTCACCCTCCACCCTCCATCCTCCACCCTCCATCCTCCATCCTCCACCCTCCACCCTCCATCCTCCATCCTCCACCCTCCATCCTCCATCCTCCACCCTCCACCCTCCACCCTCCATCCTCCATCCTCCACCCTCCATCCTCCATCCTCCACCCTCCACCCTCCACCCTCCATCCTCCATCCTCCACCCTCCATCCTCCACCCTCCATCCTCCATCCTCCACCCTCCACCCTCCACCCTCCACCCTCCACCCTCCATCCTCCACCCTCCATCCTCCACCCTCCACCCTCCACCCTCCACCCTCCAACTGCTTGGAAACACGGCTTGGCCACTTTTAGTTTGCAAAACCGGAAATGTTTGGGAAAGATTCCAACTGCATTCCCTTCCTGATTGTTTCCCATCAGCCACGACTCAACAGCAGTGAAGGCAAACACGTTGCACTTACAGTTGAATGAGGCAGAGATGGTGAAATCATAACTATGCCTCTATAGCCCAAGAGTGTCAACACTGAGCGACATTTAGCCAAATGGAAAGTGTTTCATGGATGAAAGGAGGATGTTATGGGGTTTCCTCTCCCCTTTTAGGGAAAGAGCTTCCCACTGACTCCGAAAGATTTGCCACTTTTTCAAATTGACTGTGTTTATTTTCTCCCAGGGAGGACGGAGCTGTAGTCGCACGTCAGAGCAGAGTTTCAATGCACAGTGATCGGATCATTCAAACCACATCTTGAGGTCGTGGGGGTCGAGCACGCGACCACAGCAGGAAATAAACAAATTTAAAAAACACCCGTCAATCTGAAAGGTCACAAACTGATTCATCTTGCCAGTTTTATTCTGCAAAAAATTGTCCTCCACCTGCAGAAAACCACTTTACATTCTGATATTTGATCACAGCCTGAGCAGAGTCAAAGTAACACGTACAGGATGTTGTTATCCAGATGTTAACACCAGGTGTCACTGTGGACACATCCCACCTGTCTCACCTGTCAACCAATCAGCTGCTGACGTGAGAAGCTCGTGCAGCTGTTCACAGTGAATCAACTGTTTCAGCTCGAGATGATAAACACGAGATTCATTTTCGTGACTGTTTCAGGATCAGAACTGGTGGAAACTAACTAGTTTAACAGAAATACACCGATGTCATTGGCTACTGAGCCACAATTTCAAACCTCTTCCAGGTCACAGCTCTTTTACTTCCCCCCCCTCACTTCTACAACTGTGACACCAAAGTCAGTGACTATATGCTGTTTTAAAAAAAAACGTGATTATGATTCTATTTCTTTCAAAATGCCTTGAAAGCTGAGGCGCTCTCTCACTTCGCTGTCTCACCAGATTAGCATGTTCACCCAGGTGTCACTTCTGCATCACTGCTGATAAAAACTACTGCCGACTCATTTCAGCCGGTAGGGAATCCTGATAGAATCCATTCCTGTTGCGGACAAGAGCCCGATGTTAGTGGGTGTCAGATGTGTCAAAAGGGGCTTTACTTTGCTGTCTACAGGGGGCGCTGCAACAAGGTATGCAATGCAGTAACCACAGATTTGTCAGAACTCCTTTAAATTCTATGATCACTGAATGACACCACAGTCAGAAACCCCCCCCGACGAGAACCCACGCCACTAACTTTCTACTGAAACCTTCTGGATTTTAAAGGTTTGGTTCAAAACTAGAGCGTCTAACATGTGTGTATGATGTGTTTGCACTTTAACTTTACACTTTTACTATTATTTATAATAATGCACATTGGTGATTGATTGAAATTGTGTTTTGGTATCATGTGTTTTGGGGGTTTGGTTTGACGTAGCCCCCCCGAGGTCCCTTTTGCCCCCAAAGCCCCTTGAAGCTCTGCTGGCCCTTCACCAGCTAAAACTGTTCCACAGAATATAAGTTTATACTCAAGATCAAAACGTGCATGTACGACCGATACCATATTCAGCTTTCAGTTGGTGTTTTGCTACGAGTTTAAAGTGTCACATCATCCACTCCCTGTCCCTGTCGACTCCAATGAAGCAGAAATACCATTAAAATCTGGAAGCTCGCGTCAAGGTTTTATTTTCTTCGCGTCACACTCAGCTGACGTGCAGCTTCTCCCTCTTTCCATCAGCCTGTAGGAGGCTGCCACCCATGTCCTGGACGTCCCTGCACCCACTGTATTAACCCCTATTACTCTGAGTGCCTGTAACCGTGCCCGGGTGATTTATGCATCCGCACAGATCCTGTACGCTCTCCACACACGTCACACGAACACAGATCCACCGGGGACAATAATTAGCGAGGCCATTTCACAGCTAATGCAGCTCCCTCATTAGACTTGTAAAGTACCATCGCATGTGCTTTTATCTGCTCACGGCGCTGCCACTGTGACGTGATGTGGTTTTGATCTGAGATCGTCACATCGCCAACGCTGCAGCCGATCCCCGTACTCGCCGATGAGGGTTGATGGTTAATGATGAGCTGCTTCTAACGCCGCCGAGGAGTTGACGGAGTTTTCTTTGTTCAAGTCGTACTTTCAATTTCAGAGCATTATTTCTTCATTTCACATTCAAATTGTGCAGTTTCCCTTTAAAGATATCCTCTGTGAAACAGCTCAATTTGGTGCAGCTCAAAACGCTGAAAATGTTCACTGCTTCAGTTCGAGTCCACTGCTTCTGTTCGCTTGTAAAACTTCTGCTCTCAGATTTCTGCTCTTGGAGTTTTGTGAGGTTACTAATAGAAGCCAGGAATGATGTTGACCAATGAAATCGTCATTGTGGCCGTGATGGCTTCATTTCTTACAGCGTCCAACCTGAGCAGTTCAGCGGCTTAATCTCCAGCATCAAGTCAAGCACTTCAAATACATATTTTTATTTTGATGGTGCCATGACTCTTTAAATTCAATGGGTAAAGTCATATTTGTAGCACATGTATGCGCCGATATTTATTGTAGATTTTCCAGCTGACACAATTTTGACAGGTTAATTTCAGAGAAATCCAAGATCGGGGCAGAGGTTCGAGGGAAACTGCAGAAATCTGATCTTAAAATGAAGAAATAATACTTTTCAAATGAAAGACTGCTGAATAAAGATGGTTAAAGAAACTCCACAGAGGCTTAGTCAAGTGTAGCACTCGCTTCAAATCACTGCGGTTTAAAAAGCCAACTGTTTAAGATGCGTACATGTTCAAATGGAGAATGTACTGTAACACCCCCATCATGTTTCCTCACTATCGGCTCCCAGCTGCAGGGACCCGACCAATGCGTGATTCATCACCATGAAAGGGAATTGAACTCCCATCAAACGAGCGCGTCGGTGCCGTCTCCCTTTCCACCTCTGCTGAAGCTGCAGCGATGGACCATCTCGCTGTCGCTCCACAGAAGAGATTAAATATTCAACAGCAGAGTTCTGGCTTCTAACCCCTCGTTTCCTGTCCGCCTCCACCAGAACATCCACAACCTGAACCACAACAAACACACACCAAGAACCAAACTTTGCTTCTTTCCTCCCGACACAGAGAGGATGAAGTTATGGATCTTTTTTTTTTTTTTATCTAAACTCTTGATTTAGCAGCAGGAGTTTCACTGAGAACAAAATATTCTGTTCCCAACTGACTCATTCACACACTTTGAGGTTTTTTCCATCCAGCAGTGGATGTAAACTTTAAACTGTACAGTGTCTGTCTCTAATTAAAATGACTTTATTACTTATTGTGCAAGTAAACCAAATCAAAAACTCAATTCTCTATCATTTGTAAGGTGTTGACGTTACTGTGTAGAGTAACAATTTTGCATTTAACTATACAAATAAAATTGAATTGAATTAAATCATCTGATGACTTCTTCCCCTGCTGATGCCTGAACGTGGAGACAGAGACTTCCTGTTGATCTTCCACGTTGTTCCTCATCTACATCTTTACACATGATCATTTGAAAGAGCTTCAGGAGACTTATCGTCTTTATTTGATCTGGGATTAATTATACAAAGGTACGATATTTCATTTTGAAACGTCAAATATTCCCTCACTTCTATTTTAGGGGCCAATTACATCCCGTGTGTGATGCCTGAGTTTACATTGGAGTGTTAACAGATGCTCTTACACTCATTCTCGTGGGACACTTGCACAATATAGACAAACACTCGCTCATGAAGGATCCATTATGGGTCCTCGACAAAGTGTTTTCTCCCAGATTCCAATTTGCTCAAACCTATAATCAAAGTCGAGGGCTGCCTGTTTGTTTTCCACGCTCGCCCTCATCCCGTTTTTAACGCTCGCTCGCTCGGAGAGGGAGGGAATTGTCGCACATGAAAGAAAGCTTGAATGTCGTTCGCACCATCATACTTTCATCCCCGGGGTATTCATTAGTCAACCCACAGGCCCCCCCCCCGGTCTGCTCATCACATAATTGCAGGGTTTCACGAATGCCTCCACTTTGAGTCCATACTGAGAAATGTGTTTTACAAGAACTGTCAGTATTATTGATTTGCGTTGAGACACAGCGGACGGCGCAAATAATACCAAGCAATTCAGGGACTAACCAGAGGAGGGGGGGTGGGGGGGGCTGTTTTTACTTCTGTTGCATGTGACGCAGAAGCAGATGAAGCTTATCTAAAATGCGTTTTGATCCATTCAGTGGGAACGCTTTTCAAAACAGAAATCCAAGCGATGCAATCATGTCGTCACGGCGCTCTGAGGAGTGACAGCTGAGGGTGAGGTCAGCGCTGCAGAGATCTTAATCAGCCGTCAGACGAAGTGTCAGAAGTGTGAAGGCAGCGTTCAGAACCAGTTACAGTTTTCATTAAGGCCACGAGGATTGTTCAGATCCAACCGGGACAAAGATGCATCGTGTGTTTCGGCCATTAATATTGTATCAGTGACTCGTTATGATGAAAGCAGCTCTGGGTTTGTACCTGAGCTGCAAAGATCCACAATGAACAAACCATGTATTAAAGCTCTAGAGATCAGAAACAAGTCTCATAATAAGTAAATGTTTGTATTTATCTGTAAATGTACAATAAACCCACCGTGACGTCGGCCATTGGTTTGTGAGCTGCTGTTTTGTTCAGCGCCATCTTGGTTTTTTAAAAATCAGACGTTACCATATTTGGAGAAGCAGTGGGTGGAGCCTGCCTGAGAGCTTGAGGACGACCTGCACCGATTGGACGGCACTGGCTGTCCATCCCATGGTAAACATCAGCTGTATTGAAGAAGAATTGAAACTAGATATTGAGACATAAATTCTTTCGGATGTTTACTGACGTTATAAATCAAGTAAGAAGTAAAGTCATCCAGTGGAGTCGCCTCCTGCTGGTCATAGGAGAGAATACAGGTTTGGCATTGGCTTCACTTTCCAGACACGGAGACCACGTCCACCTTCAGTGTTTGTTTACAACCTAAACTCTACAGCCAACATCAGTGGGAATGTATATTTATATTGCACATTTAAAAACAACTGCAGTTCAGGAAAGAATCGTACGACAAAAGATGACACACCCGACAAGGTGAGGACATCATGAGGGTCTTCGGTCTCTCATGTCGACACACTAGTCCTGTATGAGTAAAGTTTACCTCAGAAGAACCTTGGAGTACAAATACTTAATGGTACATGACTAATATATATAAATGTTGGTGGATCCTAAAGGGAAACACGTTTGCCATCTTAAGTGATGACTTCCTCAGCCTCGAGTCTGGTAAATCAGTCCTCATGGGTTGTGTATATTTCCTTCTGTGTAATTAGCGTTAATCTTTGAAGCTGCGTTGTTTAACTTTCTCATGGTTTCCTGGCATTTCACACGACATCGTTCCTCTGGCGCCAGTTTGAAAATACACTGGTGTTTCCTCAGTTTCCACAGCGTAGCCAAGACGGCGACCGTTGAGCGTGCGTATGAAAGAACACAAATTGAGATGCAGCTCTTTCTCATATAATCTGATCAGATAATTGATCAGATTGTTTGCTGCAGCATTGAACTGCTCCGCTGCTGAACACTGGAAGAGTCTCGCCGATTAATCACAGAACTGAGAATAAAAAGACAATATAAAACAGAGGTGCAGCCACATTGTTTTCGGCGTCGAGCTATAGCGCAGCCGATTGGGTATAAAAAACGTTTTTCTCCAGAAAGTTTTAACTCTGTATGTTTGTGTTGCTTCCTTCTTTATCTCATGGCTATTTCGAGTCTGGAGAGGAAAATGAAACCTCACTGTAATTTGTTCATGCAGCAGCAGCGGCAGCAGCAGCGAAAGCGATGCGCACACGAGCAAATTGATTTTCCTCTCTCCGCGGCTTGTTCCGAGGGCATTGAGAGAGCTCCTCTGTTCCCCCCGCGCTCACCACATTTCTCTGGATGTGATGCGTGAGAGGTATCGAACGTGACGCATCATTTCGCAGCACGTCAGAGAGCAGAACGCAAACCTCTCCCCCACCCCCAGACATTAGAATGGGAGTGTTTCCGCAGCGACAGTGGGGCAAAGATGATTGTTTTCTCAGATGTTCTGTGGCCCCGCCATTCCCCCACGCTGACTGTGACAGAGGCATTCTGGGATAGGCTGTGGCCGCGCTTGGCAGGCCTCGAAGGCGTCAGTGCTATTTCTCCCGGGACGTCCTGGCACCGCGTCCCAACCCGCAACGCTGCAGCAGCCGCCTAATTAAAACCACACCGCTCCTCCTCTGCTGCTCCTCGCTAAGTCACATCCCCACACACACACACACACACACACACACACACACACACACACACACACACACACACACACACACACACACACACACACACACACACACACTAAAACCCATCTAAAATGCTATTTTCACATAATTCTTACTCAGAGTGTTTGTTTTAATCTACCCGGAGCCCCAGATGGGTGGAGTTTATAGCATCGGGGTTTGTTAGATAACTTGTCAATCACGGCAAACAGCGCGGGATTAAGTTTCAAACACTCTTTCGTGGTTGTTGAGTAACTTTCTGGCGCTCATGGTGTTGTCACATGTGGTAAAACCAACCCACCCATCTGGCTTTAAAGTAGGTTAAATCAAACGACTGTAAAAGAGGTGCATGCGCACGCAGCCGTGGCCCAGGTCTGACTCAGAGTCCACACACACTGTGAACTTTTCACTCTGCCCCAGACACACAAAGACGGAGGTTTGTGCCACCGAGGCCTGAACGTCCAACATCTCACATCCAAACGTTTGCTGAAAATCTGCTTTTTCTCTCTGCGCTCAGTTCAAATCTCGTCAATCACCAGCTTGTTAGGCTCAAAACATGAAAAATCTGCTCGTCACAGTTCACAGAACCTGGATGGAATAATATTTGTAAGTTACGCGTGTGGTTTGTTTTAGCCGAGGTAGGCGCCAGATGGGGTTGAGTCTCATGAACGCCGACGTGCCGACAACTTGGACAATCTCAGGAAAGTGTCTGAGCTCCTGTCGTGGACTTCACGCTAATTGCAAACATTATTTAAACCTGACATGGCAGCAACGTGTCAGACTTACACACAGGAATCGAACACACGGGAGGTATTTGCCTGTGCAGGTCTGGTGGCAGGTTGGCTGAGGAAGCGTCTTCCCTCCACGAGCTGAAGTGTCATCCATCACACGCTCGTTAGTGCCCAGATATTAGATACCCAGAATGCACTGGCAGCGGCCGCACGCCATTCAGAGTTTAAACCTCAGCAGATCTTCACAGGCTCAGATTTAGCAGACAGACTTTCCCCAGCGGGAGAGTAAACGTTCCCACAATTCACTGCACCGTTCCCACATGAGCCTGCAGGAGGTAGAACATACGTATGAATTCAGACCAAATCGCTTTCTCTGTCTCCTCATCGGCCAAGGTTCTCAATCTTTCCAAGTTCATGTTTGTCTTGAACATGTTTGAAAACTCTTTGTTATCCTGAGATTCTTCCTGTTGTGTGTTTGAAATGTCATCACCCCATTTCGCTGGCAGGAAAAGTTCTGGAAAAGTTCTGAGCAGGTCTAAAAACAACTTTACTTTACATTTAAATCCCAAAATTTTAAACTTTTCAAGTTTCCATAGTTTGTCCAATTCCAGAACTTGGATCCTTCTCTTGGATGTGGAACAGCTGTGTCATGGGTCTTATTTTAGTTTTGTCTTCCCTGTTAAAATGTACAACAACAATTCATTTCATCCCGGAATGAATTATAACAACAAGACTGAATAAATAAAATAATTACAGTAAAAGAAACTTCTTCGTGTCAGCCAGGAAATCAAACCCCCTCCAGCGAGCTGTGTGTCAGATGAATGATGGAGCGGATCCAGAATGTTCCTCATACACGTGAATAGAAAATGTGAAATGCCCCCATGAATATTCATTGTTATTGTGCGTTAGATGTTTTATTGAATGTATGGACTCCGCAGTGCCAGTAAATGTAGGTTATAAAACACAGTGAGTCCTTCGTCTTCTTCCTCTTCCTCCTGGTTTAATGCTTGTTAAGACACGTGACCACGAGGCGGTTTCTGTAAACACCACCCAGCTACAGACGGGAAGGATTTTTAATTGTCAGGTGCAGCTAATCTTTTCAAGGAATCCAGTTTGTTCACTACTTTAAAAAATAAACCTGGTTCTCATGTGGTCTTTAAAAACAAGTTTTATTACTGCTCACACAATGGACTCAACACCTAATATCTTAGTCATGTCTGCACATGATTGTTTCTAATCATCAGGTTGTGTCTGTCCAATTGTATCTGTCACATCACATGACAGCCTCTGTTTTGTGTCAGTGTCGGTAAACTGCTTGTTTTTGTTGTTGGTGCCAATTTGTCTCAGAATTAAAGTCAATTTTCTTCGTGGCACAAAAAGATTTCTACAACTTGTCGCCTTTTCAAATTGCTTTTGTTTATATTTTCACTTCTGTGCGTTTGGTTGTTGGTTAAACTCCTGAACAGATGATGGGACACGGGCCAAGAGAGAACTCGTTCGATTTCCGTGTGGACCCAGACAAACGGGCACATCCAGGAATTATCAATCAATCAATCAAATTTTATTTGTATAGCCCATATTCACAAATCACAATTTGTCTCATAGGGCTTTAACATGGTGTGACATCCTCTGCCCTTAACCCTCAACAAGAGTAAGGAAAAACTACTTAAAACCCTTTAACAGGGAAAAAGAACGTGAAACCTCAGAGAGCCACATGTGGGATCCTCTCCAGGACGGACAGAAGTGCAATGGATGTCAAGTGTAGGAGAACATCAAGATAAGGTTTTAGCAGCATTGATTAGGGTAACATTTTGAAGTATAACTGAAGGTCAGTGATTTGGTGGATTAATGTCATTAATGGTCAAGTGTGAGAAATACTATGTATCGAGCAGTCCTGCTGCAATCATAGTCCATGGTCAGCAGCCAGCAAGATCATGATCCACCATCAAGATCGATGCCACTATAGTCCACAGTTATTGTCCACTGCCGCCATTAGGATCCATCATCAGCTGCCACCTCGGTCGTGGTCCACCACCAGTATCTGATGCCAACACGATAAAGGATCTGCCTTTGTTATCACGATCAGCCAGCACGATGCAGAATCCGCCATACTGATCCACCATTACGACCTCTGATACGTGATCCACAGATCCTGATCCATGATGTGGCCACAGCCGCGGCCCTGGATCTGCGGACAATAAGGCAAAGGGACTCCGGGGAAGAAGTCAAGTCAGTAACATGTATTGATGGGATATGAATTACTTTGATGTGATAAAGATTGAGAAGAGGAAGGAGAAGCTGGAAAGAGAAGCTCCGAGTGTCATGTGTCCCCCGACCTTCTAAACCTATAGCAGCCTAACTAAGAGCAGGTCCCTTTCTTTAATGTTGTGAGATAAAGCATAACAATGCCATTCTAGTTATTCTAATAATTATATATTATAATTATTATTTAATTTAATATTTTGAGAAATAAGACAAGAAAAGCCTGGTAGATGCTGATATTCTCTTTAACCCTTTATTCATTTGTTATTAATAACGTTAAAATCTTATGTGAAGATTTAATCAGCGTGATGGTGCAGTTTAAAGTTTGCTCTGCTGCCTCACAGCAAGAAGGTTCCTGGTTTGAATCCCGGGTTTGTCTCAGCTCTGGAGTTTTCTCTGTGTTCTCTGGTATTCACATCCCCTAAAAAAGAACAAGTGGTGAAGATAATGGATGAATGGACGACATTATAAATATTATATGTAGCACCTTCTGCATCTGTCGTGATGGGATCAAAATACAGATGATGAGGAATCTTCTTAGGAAATAGTTTTATGTGAAGTGGAATTCTAACAGGATGATTGTGCTTCACCTCTGTGCCCCTGCAACGATTCAACGAGAAATCTTCATAGATTTTTCTGCCTCTTATTTTTCCTCATGAGTCACTGACACACACACACAGACACACACACACACACACACACACACACACACAGTGTTTCATATGGAAAGGGAGAACCTGTAATTTGTTGGATTGGGTTACATCTGAATTATGCTTTATGGGGCCTTTTCAATAGAGTTGCTTTCTCCTGCAAATTCAATTTGCCGGGTTCTCTGCTCTGTCTTCAGTGTTGTGTCACTGGCACGACACAAAGCAATATCCAGTGTGTAGCTCTGTTTATTCTGGAGACAACGTGGCCTTGTGGGCGTCTTTAAAAACTTTTGGTTTCAAGTCTCAGCCATGAATTCAATTGAACACATGAATATAAAACGGGGAACTCACATACATAGTTTTAAATGTCGCTGCACGGAGCAATTTAGTCATTATATAGTTTGTCTTTAACTGGAAGTGTTATTATGCTCAAAGCTGTTTTTATCATGTTTGTCCCACAACCGCTTTTACTTTGTAACGTTATTGTGTTTTTTTCCCAATAAGAAAAGATATGAGATAAGTGTATTTAGTTTATTTTGAAATTTGACATTTCTTAAAGAGTCTTTTCTTAGAAATATAAAATAAACATCATCAAATGTCTCCCTCCCTGTTGTCGGCCTGTAGAGAAACAACAATCTGGAAAATTAGAAAATGTATGTTTTTGAACTGTGCCTCTAGGATTATTATTTATTTGAATACACGGACACACACACACACATTGTGGGGGAATGACTACTCAAACAAAAATACTGTAATTGCATTTTTCGTCCCAGGATAATCAATAATGGCAGAGCAATTTCATCTGGATGTTAAAAGTTAAAGAGTCACAAGGAAAAGACGGAGGAAGAACAGACACGACCTCCGAGGAGGAAAGTGATAAATCGTCAGAATGATGCGTTTCTCACAACGTTAAACTCTGCAGATCGAGGTCTCCGCTGTCGGTTCAATAAAACTGAAGTTTCAAATAAAGTTAAGTTCATTTGACTCAGTCAACACCGTGAAACATCTTTTTCTTTTAAATATAATTTCGTAACTGTGTTTTGAAACTTGTTTGTGTGTTTTCGTTTTGTTTGTCATAAACAGAACAGGCTCGTTAACTATAACAAGAGTTTGTGGTGAAACCTCTTCAGCCACAGTTTGTGACCAGTCGGGCTCATGAGACTTTTACAGGAAACTTGTTTTTACAAAACACACGTGATTCACTCCTCTGTACTCCCATAAAGATCATTTAAAAATAAAAGATATACACAAATTTAAAAACTAAATGGGAAAATATAAATGTAACTGTACAACCGTTCTGAATATTACATGTTAAATTGCATTTTCCTCCATTTTTTAAATAACATTTTTTGGGGAGCTGCACTTTTGTGTCATCAGGTTTCCAAAGTCTTTAATAGAGCAAGTTAGGTTTATGTTTATTAACTTTCATTATTACTGCTATTATTTCAACCAGTCGGTAAAAGAAGAAACGTCCAGTTCCTCTAGAACTCCCCACCTTCATGCATATATTTAAAATCACTATATGTTTGTTAATTATAAATCAATAACAACTTTCTGCGTCATGTTTTTCTTGTTTTTACGCGTCTCTGCACCGTTGCCTCGCTGAACATCTCTGCTCATAAATGACCTGCAGGCAGTTTAACCCTGTGGGTCACGTAGCTCGCTGGTCAGCTGGAGGGTTCTAATCCCCCATATGGAGTCAGGGTGATGGGGGGGGGGTATAGATACAGAAAGTATAGATGTAAATAACAGTGGAAGTGGGAGCATCAGACTCGGTGTTTAAATCTCAAAACGCTGCCCTCGCTTGCGTCTCTGCTCCATTCAGCTGTCGAGCTGCTGCAGAGTTTACTTTTCCACTCGGTCTGAGGACGACTTCTCTTTTCTGTCTCGCTCTTTTGTTCTTTTTCGCTCGTACTCTCATACCCTTTTCTTTTCTTCCACAACATGTTCCTTGAAAAACTTCAACTTGTGTTGTCACGTCTTGTTTTAACATGAAGCGAAACAAACTGCATGAAGGTAGATCTAACTTTCCCTCTTCCACGTCTGTCTGCTGATTGGTTGATGTCGCTCCTCAGCTCTGCACACACACACACACACACACACACACACACACACACACACACACACACACACACACACACACACGCACACACTTCCCTCGTCTATTATTTCTGCCGCTCTGCTTGAGTGTGTGAGGCTCAGACAAGCGAGGAGAGGGAGTGATACTGGAAGAATGTTGGGGAGAGATGGGTCCGTTTGAAGCGTCGCAGCGGAAATCCAGAGTCCTCCCTGTGTGTGTGTGTGTGTGTGTGTGTGTGTGTGTGTGTGTGTGTGTGTGTGTGTGTGTGTGTGTGTGTGTGTGTGTGTGAGGCATATGGAGAGCACATGGCTGGATCCTGGCTCCATGTCTCCCCTCTCCCCCTCCTGCTTCGAAGGGTTCCACTCTGATGATGGTCCAAAACAATCTTCCTCCTCACTCTGGACATTAGTTATGAGGATTAGTTCACAGAAGTCGGTGCCATCAAAAGGCATCTGAAACAGTGGGGTCTATTTATAGCCTCTTTCTTTTGTCTTCGGGCGGAGAGGAAGTAACCTGCTCCTCCAAAGTCCCGACTGCTGGTTCCGATGCAGAAGGTGAGAGACATGTGGGAGAAAACAGCTGGCTGTGGAAAGAACTGTCACAGAGACTCAAAGGGATTTAGTATAAAATCTGTCATTCTCTGGCAAGTGAAACGCAGATTTTTTATTTCTGGCCTCAGGGAGATTTGTGGATGTAAAGATTAATGATGCATCTCAACAACCGTTGGTTTGCTGAGTACAATCACGTCTGCCAGGGTCAAAATGTCCATTTCTACAAAAGAGGAGCAAGTTTTCTAGAGAATTCAAAACAGAAAGGATCCAATAATCTGGAAAATGCAAAGGAAACTTCCACGTTTTCCTGAGCACATTCATGCTCCCCAGAGTTTAAACCCCCCCAGACTCTCGCTCCTGAGGACCAACATGCTAAAGTTCAGTCACGCAAAAAAACACATTTTCTAACTTCAAACCAACTTTTGTACTGAAGAGCTACTGCAGCCGCTAACAGGACTTTACACTTTGCAAGTTTTAAGTATGTTACACATGTATATTGACAAAAAATAAGTTAATTACCACATCAGCTCCTCTGTTTATAGATGAGTAAATACAGCGTGAACAATAAATGGTTTCCCAGACTGTTGTCGAGGTTTTATTACCTCCGCCAGTGAGGCTCTGTTTTTGTCAGCGTTTGTTTGTTAATTAGCAGAAAAAGATTAGCACCAAACTTGTTGGAAGGATGTGGTGTGGCTCCGGGAAGACGCCATCACACTTTGGTGCAAATACGGATCAAAGGGCCAGATGCAGAACATTGAGAGACGGAACATTTTGGAACATTTTTCTCAGAGAATGATTCCAGGCGACTAATATCTCAGTTTGTGCAATTTTGTCCAGATCCAAACTAAATCTGGATCTGAGAGAACCAGGACTCAGATGTTTGATAGTCAGAGAACTGACAAAGACTGTGCTGTAAGTCTGTGAAACTTTGTCTCTCAGTCTTCAACATTTTGACAAGATTGGCACCAAATCCCCGTTTTTCTGCGACAGGGCCTGGTCTGTTCACCGCTGACTTATCCGAGATGTTTGCTCAACTTTAAACACCACGTCACGTGTGCACAAATATTGCATTCTGAAATCGTCTGAGTAATTGCGAGAGTCTTGCAGCCGTCTCGATTCTCTGAGAGTGGAACCCTGCTCTCGTCTGCCAGGAACCTTTCTGACTTGCACGGCCTCGTGAAGTCCCGTCTGTACACTACAATTACGTCGCATTCCAGGTCAGACTGTGGTTGTCCAACACATTTATACCGCTTCAATTAACGTCCCCAGGCTGGAGACTACAGGGTTGCACTCGCCCAAAAAGGACCTCTGGGCTGCTCGTGGTTTCAGAGCTATTTCATTTATTTATCGCCTCAGCATTGTTTGTGGCTCTGTGGCTGGAGCGTTCCTGGAGTTGTCACTTGGGCAGCCAACAACATTCTGATGAAAAACACAGTCCGCATCACCAAGGGGAGTCATCCTCGTAAATCTTGGCGGATAACACGAAGGAACTCAACTTAATTACAACGTACTTCCTCTGATTGAGAGTCCACAGTGTGAGCAGAGACCTGCCTGCAGTCAAGTCTTCAGGAAACTGGTATTCCATGTCTGCCTGTCTCGAAACGTCTTCTGGTGTCTGAAGGTTGCAGAGTTTGACAGGAGCAGTAATTTCACGTGGAAACAACTTTTCAATCCCTGAAGTGAGTGTGTGTGTGTGATCGTTTCACATCGCAGAACAAAACCGTTGGACGTTACTCTGCTTCTATTACAGCTCTGTTGGACTTTGAGTTTGAAACCTTTCTGCAGGGATTTGAGAAAGTTAAGGTCCAGCAACCAGTTGGTATTTTAGTTTGATGGGTCTGAGGTCAGGGCTCGGTGTGTGAAATCATTTTCTTTATGGACCTGCACGAGAGCAATGTCACGTTAAAAAGGATTTCCCTTCACTAGAAATAATACATGCCCCATCCTGTCTGCATCCTTTTGGCCATGTTGTGTAGAAAAATCACAATATTTTATTTTCTTCATCAAAATGCTGATAACGTCTGGATATTTTTAAAACTCCCAGGTTTTTATTGGTCAATCCTTTCAATTCATGACGTTTTATGGGTTTTAGTCCTCATCATGCATATTTAACAATGCCAATTATACAGCAGCATTATGTGTCACACAATCCAATGTTTATTCCCCTGATAGCAACCAGATGTGGGCCACCTCAGGCAATGATGTGGCCCTTCTGGAAATGGATGTGAGCCCAGTGGGGCCCAAGTAAATGTGCAATGTGCGTGTGGACCTGAAGCAGCCCGTGTTTAAATGGTGAATTCGGCCCAAATAGCCCAAAACAAATTCAGGCCACCTTTGGTCGACATGCGGTTTTGCTACGGCTGACTCGTGGCCCAGATCTGGCAAACAGGAGCGAACCGTGTGTCGGCAGTCCATGCAGCATTTGGCCCAAACCGCTATGTGGGTTTTTAATTTATTTTGTTGTTATTGAGTTTTTGTTCGTTAGCATCTCTGTTATTGTGTTTAAGTTTACACGTTAGCACGATACGAGAACTTTCCACTAACTGATGCTAGAGGCTCCACGTGTAGATAATGACAGGAGATCACCTCCTAAGACGTTCATGGTTTTGGGCTGAGAGGAAACAAATGTCTTTTGTAGATATAACTTGGCAGAATTCACCAAGTTATAAAGCTGAGATTTATAATGACAACCATGCCGTTTGTGGATTTGCAGCCATATTTACTGCTGGACTGTAACTTCCAGGATTCATGACGTCAATATATCAGCCAGAAATAAATAACTAATAAAATTTGGATTTGGATTTTTCACCGAGAGGATTACGAGCTTTTGTCAGCTCACGTTTATACTGTGACGAAAAAATATTGGATTTGAAGCCAAGATGTTTTAAAATGATTAGATACAGGACGCTGTGTATGTGCCGTTATAGAATTGCAAACATGTAAATAAAAAAACTTGCTCAGCCGACTTTTCCCTTTCATATATTAACAAACGTCAGTGCCAAGTTATATATTCATATAGACGAGATGTACTGTAAATTACCCTGCCTCTTCCTCCATATGCTCATTCCCACATGACCTGACCCACTTTAATGCACTGAGCCGAATGTTGCCAGATGAAATCTTATCAGAAATTCCCTGTCAAAACCTAATTCATTTCAGAATTGCTCATTTTTCCTCCACCATCAACTCAACTGAGCTCGTTTCAACTACAGAACAAGTTCAATGAGGAAGAAGGCACCAAAATCGCGATCGTGATGGTTGATGGTTATTAATTTACATGATGTCGATATCCTGTCATATCTGAGTACTTGATTCCCCAGCTGCTCATAAAACCTGTTCACCCTCTAATGACTTGGCCCACTTCACTCTGCCTAACTGGCCTTGATATGTGCTACTTTATCCACTTCTCCTGGAGACGGACTTACCTTGAACACCCGGCTTTACGCGGGTCAGCCCCTCTGCTCTGATCCCTCTGGATATAGCAAAGAGCATCAGGCTTTAGGAATGCCAAAAAGATCCGGGGGGCCGAGGGATCACCGACCTTGCACCTTCCTATCTTTGGCCATAGCCCTGATTTACTGGAGCGGCCTAAACCCCGTCACCTCGGAGGCCTGTGTGGTTTTCTGGAATGTCCCGTTATCTGTCGCAGTTGTTCAAAGACGTCAGGACGATACAGCTCTCGAATCCATCTTTGACTATTCTGATGGAGCTCGAGCACAATCGCTTTGGACCCAAAGTATCCCCCTCATTAAAAAGTGAAAGACAAGTCTGTCTGCGTGGACGGTAAAACTTTACGGATGTTAGTGCGAGTGCAGTAACACAAAACTTATTTTCTACGTTGGCAGGCTCTGCTACTTACAAATAAAAATGACTATATTGAATTTTACTAGAATCTAACTTTTAAACTGTTTCCATGAACTGAAGTCTGGACATTTTCTGGAAGACACAGAGACACAAAAGTGAAAAAACAAACACAAAAAGAAAACGAGGATGACAAAGAGGCGTCACACACGTAGAACCAGGTTTAGTTACCCCAACAAAAATCAAAAACTATTGGACAAATGAAATTGTCGCCCAGGTGATGGAACCAAAAGTGCAAATGCAATGTTTAATCTTTAATTTCCCGATGCTCATTTAGCCAGTGTTTACATGGCGCTCCTCAATGGAAGTATCGTGTGAGTCGAGGGAAAAGCTGCGTCTGAGAAATTGCTACTCGGTCTCTCCCCATTTCCTCTCGCAGTTCACCGACAATAGAACAATTTCCAATTATGTGCAGGACAACACGTTCTCGGTGCCAGCTGCACATTCAGTCTCAGTTTCTGGGAAAAAGTCATAATATCTCTCTGGCACAGAGAAGCTTCCTCCACAGCTGCTCAGCTTCTCTCTGTCGTCTCCTCCCTTCAGGGAATTTCATCTCTCACAGATAAAAGAAAATAGCATTTTAATATCTAATATTATATTTAAATGACAATTAATGTTTCCTTTACATGCTTCGTTTGAAAATACATTTTAATACTGTCTGAACCGAATTGTTGCTGGTTTTGCTATGTAACAATAAAAACTACTATATATAGAAAATGCTAATTTTTAAATTGCTTAAACAATTCATTAGATCTCGTTATAAACTTGGGGATTACTTTAAAGCTCTTTTCAGACCAATGCACTAATCTCTGATCATTTTGGGGACATTTTCCAAGAGGGTTTTATGTGAGAATGCAAAAGTCCATATTTGCAAATTCACAGCGAGCGAGTGGACGTGTTGGCGACAAAACTGGAAGAATATAAATATCGCAGGATGGAAAAGAGGAGTCATACACGTAGAAGACGTCAACTTGGAAAGACGATAAGATTCAACGAATTTGTAGACATTCTCTGGAGTTCATGACTGAAATCGTCTTATTTGTACTTATACAGCTGCAACTGCCAATAATAATAAATATAAAGCTGAACAAAAATCAAACCACATTGTCAAATAATCCTAAACGCTGAGTTCAACCCCTGGTTCAGGCCTCGTAGTTCAACATTCAGAATACGAAACGCTCCTCTGCACCAAACTGAGCTCTGAGGACTCGTGTAATTCCCTCGACAAGTGCTCTTAGGTAAATTTGAACCACAGTCGCAGCCGGAGTGAAACGTCTCGCTGCTCATTTCCAGTAGTGAAGAGGAGGGAGGGAGAGAATGAGTGGGGGGAGACGAGATGAGAGGCGAGATTGGAGTTTGGGGTTTCCTGGTGCAGATCACAGGGTCAGAGGAGGGAGGGGGTATTTTATCTCAGAGAAATGTTAGATGTCTATCCTCTGCTGCCGTCATACATAATGTAACAGGCTCTTTTCTGCCCATTCTGCAGATACTGAATCACAAACACACTGTTGCTGCCGCGATGTGTGTGTGAGCAAAACCCAGATCTACTGAAATCAACCCAGCGCTGGTGAAGTGTTTCCTCTTCTGATGAATGAAGAACATGCAGCTCACTCTTCCTGCTACATTCTAGGGTAACGTATGCATTTTTAATGGATGCACATGAAATATGCCTCATCCAGCGATGGAGTGATTGTGGATGAACTCGCTGCTGCACACCGGGCACAACATTTAGTTGGAAGATGTTTCATCAGGCAGTTTTGTCGTGCACGGTGCACGGAGCGAGGAACCTCCATATGAAACTAATTCTGAGCGGGATTGTCTCTGTGCTTCTTCTCCTTCTGTCTCTCGTCCCATTTTCTCATCCCCGCTCACAGTCTCTCTCCTGAAGTGGAAAATCTGAAGTAATTGGTTTCTGAATTAAAGAACGCAAGCAGGGATGAAAACAGGTTCTAATTCATTTTACTCTCTCTGGGAGGACGGAGCAGCGGCGGCGGCGGTGGCGGCGGCGGTGGTATAGGCATCAGGGAATTCTGGCAAACGAGCATTCTCCCTCAGTTTTTCACCTCCAACAATCAGCCGCATCACTTAGGATGGAGGTGCTGCTATTATTAGAGCTCCGGGTCAGACCCTGTGGCTTAATGCACTTCAGAGGATGGGGGGGCTTTCAGATGAGGCGATAGATGGCTTTGCTGAACAGGGTTAGGAAAAAAAAAAACAATACAAAATTGGTTGGCTGTCGGGGGAGCAGGGCGGCAGAGAGAGTGGGAAGGGGGAGGAGGGGGGTTCCACTCAAGCTGCAAGAATTAAAGAGGTTTCCACGTCGGCGTCAGGGTCGGACACGAAGGCTCGGTGTTGTGCACAGCCTGAGCGAGAGGATGCCACTGTCCTCACAGACACTTCGAGGTAATCTGCAGCCGGACGTCTCTGCAGCCGGTTGAGGATTATGACTCACAGCACAGAAGATGGAGCCAGGACAGCGGCGCTCGTGGAAAATGTTGAATCATATTCTTATAAGCGTGGATTTCAAGAAATGAAGGAAGACACAAAATATCCTCAGATACCAAAAGACGTCTTCCTTTCAGTGCCGTCCAAGACAATCACTGTTGTGACCCACTATGTTTCAATGTTAAAGTTATAAGTTGATTTTTATTAAACTGCGACAGACGAGGAAGATGAAGACGAGGAGCTGCAGCAGAAGGACATTAAACTTGAGTTCAGATTCTTTTGTCACATGACTTGTTTGTGGTTATGAAAACTTCTCTGTCCTTGTGTAATAAAATATAGATTGTGGTAGGAGATGATAGGTGGATTATTATTTATCCAATTGTGCTCATTGATCTTCTCTAATCAAATTTCTGATTATTGCTTTTTGCCGACACACCTCCACACCTGAGACTCATCCACCGATCAGCTCAACGAGTCTGGTGCACGATATAAACCCTGGTTCTTCCCACGTGGTTCAGACCCTCTGTGGTGGAAACACTTCAGTCAGGCGATGGTTTTTGTGTTTTTATTTTGAAAAGTCTCTAGTTTTCTTTTCCTGTGCTTGTTCTCTGAGCCTGTTCTTGTAAGACACTGTCACATCGAGAAACTCTGAGTGTTTGCACGTCTGCCTGCTGTGTTGTGTCGTGTTGAAAATCTGCTGAACCATTGATTCATTCGTTCTTAGACCAACAGTAAAGACAAAACTGGATTGATGAGATGGTGAAGCTGCTTCTTCATCAGACCAAACAACTTGTTTCCGCACTTTCCTCTTGGTTTCGGCTCGAAAACACGTTACAAGGAGCAGATGAAGCTTCAGTGTTTTTATACTGTTAATAAATTGCATATAGGTTTTTCTTTCTTTCCTCGTCTCAAGAAAAACAAACCTTTACTCCCAATATCTCTTATTGTTCTGCCTTTGACCTGATCCCCGTATTCCCTCTTTGCAGGATGATGTATTGTAAACACAGACACTGGAACCGGACTTTTCCTTTGTGAACCGTTCCGATCTGTGGACTGGATTTCTCCTGTTAGTTGCTTTATCTATGGCGGTGGAGGAAGTGACTCACTGGGCATCAAAGGCTCCGGGCACACGTCATGTAAATAGATGTTGATGCAAGAGCCTGCAGCAGTGACGAGAATCTGAGGATAAAACTGAAATCTGCCGCTGACCGTTACTTTCACCTGCATCATTTTGGGGGAAACTGATTTTGGTTTAACCATGATGTGCATATAAAACATTTAAATTTTTTTGTTTCCTTCCTCCTGCAGATCTGTCCGATGCTACAAACCCAGCTTTCAAACTGGTGTTTTGAATTCTACTTTACATGTAGCCGACTTGTGACAAAACCAGAATATTGCTATTATTATTATTATTATGATTTATTATGAAGACTCTTCACTGAGTTTATATCTGATGATTTGTGTCCATTTAAATGTGTCTCCTGTTGGTTTTCAATATGTTTTAAGTATCTCAGCTTAATTGTTTTAAGAGTTAAAATGACAACTGGAGGCTTTCGGCCACTCGAGTCGTAACGAGAGTCAAAGAGCTGCAGCGAGTGGCCCGGCCACTTCCTGAAACGTACCTGTCAGTGTAAAATGAAAACCATGTGAGAGGAAGGTGTGTTTCAGTTCAGTGTTTGATCCTCTGAGGAGCTCTGGGTGATGGATGTGGTGTGGGGGGGGGCACACACACTGTAGTCTGGTAACTGTGTGTGTCTGGTATCATCGTCCCTGCTCTTTACTCTCAGCTGATAACCCCTGATTTGTTTGTGGGGGTTAATCCCTGGATGACGAGGGGACGCTCCTCAAAGTGCTGCCTCTGCAGCCTCTCGGTCTGCCGGGATTTAAACCGTCCAAGAGTTACAAACACAATGAGACAACTGTCCCTTTCACGCCCGACCCCTGGAGCCTCGCCCCCACAGGATCACAACACACTGATCAGCGAACGCCATTCACTCAACTGCTGGATCACAACATAAAGGGGATCGTCTCTTTTGAACGATTGAATCCCTTTCATGGGATTTGACAGAGATCTGCTCATGAAGTTTGGTTTTCTCTTCACTTCACCCACTCAGCTACATGTGGGGTGTTTTTTAATGGTTCGTTTTATGACGCTTTAGTAGGATGCAAAAATAAAAACCATATTGGACAGTGCTAAAGTATTAAGTTTCTGTGCAAACACTGTTTTAATAAAACTGAATCAAGGCTTCATCACTTAACTTTTAAGAGAATCAGGAGACTCCAGTGTTGGTTGTTATCGTCAAAGTGCTGTTTTTGTACCATTTTAACTGAAATATGTCCGATGTTTTACAGTTCTGGCACTTTTAAAACCATTTTTGCACATTTTCCATTGTAAAGAACTTCCTTGCACCAGAAGGTTAAAAGTTTATTTGACAGGAAAAGGAAACACCCATTATCATATCTTTAGAGAAACAGCTTTAAACCTAAAACAAAAGTTCAGAGGAAAATGTCCTCGAGGTTGAAACATAAAAGTGTGTGTGTGTGTGTGTGTGTGTGTGTGTGTGTGTGTGTGTGTGTGTGTGTGTTTCTGTGTGTGTCTGTTTAACCTTGGTAGAGCATGGCAGTGTGGGGGCCTGACATTGAAACCCGGAGGGAACGACTCTGCTTCAGAACATGTCGACACATTTACTGTAACTGTCCTGTAAAGCACCTCATGTAAACAGTGTGACTGACATAATTAGAGCATAGTCAACACGCTACAACAGTTTATTAAAGTAGCTCAAATAAACGGTTCCAATCACGTGAGGTATGAATATATTCTATTCTACGTTTTCTTATTTTAAATCTCTATAATGCAGGCGAGGTTCAGGATCCAGCTCTCAGGTGAGTTCTATTCGCTCTTTAACCTTAATGACTTCCTTCAGATATCACGACGATGGATCGGACTGAATTCCAACATGTTGTCTCTGAACAGAACAGGTTTGGTGCCATCACCTGCAGCCCTGTCTCCAATTCTTCTTGTTGACGAAGGAGAAAAGTATTATTATTTATTTCTTAGCAGCAGAAATGACTCTGAGGTGAAAAGTAAAAAGACGTGCGAGTTGGAACTGACCTTGAAAGAACACACAGACTCAAACAGAGTCTGGCGTCATACCCTAAACTTTGCAATGTTTGAATGTATATTGATGTATTCTGCTGAAAGCACTTTCTTAAATAAGTGGCAGCGGGTCAGAAGCACTTAGTTCCTGGTGTTGTCTGACGCTCTCGTTCGCGACTCGGCCTGATTGATGGAACGCGCTCTGCAGATTAGAGCTGGCTTGTTTGGATACTGTTTGCCCGATAGAGCACTTGTGCAAGGCTCCACTTGTGTTTTCCTACGCGTCTGCTGACAAGTCGGGGACGCCGCGCTGGGCAAGGCCGACTGGTACGACAACATGGCTCTGTTATCAGAGACAACAGCACCGTCGGGTTACAAAAAGAAGGGTTTTTCTTTGCTTTTTTGTTTGAGAAACCACAGACGCCTCATGTGCTGTTACGTTCTGCTGAGGTTCCCATATTCTAAATGTTGTGTTATGCATGAAGTTTTCTGTTATTTGATCATATTTCGACCAACAACTGCATTCGTTTCCAGTACTTGTGTGTGAGCAGTATTTCTGTATCTTGCAGCTCTGCCATTTTACTTCGTCCATTCCAGCCTGGAACAGAGGCCCCTTCATTTAAACAAGCCTCATACATAAGACCACGCTACTTTATCTTCGCTCTACATCGGTGGTGGTTGCTATTTGTTTCCATACATTTGGTTGAAATGTTAAAAACGTAGTATGAAAGAAAGTGAAATTCCTCAATCTTCCCCACGGGTTCTTTCTTGGTTCCATCCTTCCAGATTTTGCGTAATCCTGCTAATGAACAACAATGCGACACAAGTTTTAAAAAACACCCGTGTAGACCAGATGGGACGATCACATTTTTCATTTCTTACTTTGGTTTCTTTAGGTTTTAGTGTTTATTCTGGATATTGATTGATCATGATACAGTTCTACTGACGGTAGAGATCCTCAGTCCTGGTTCTCTTCACCTCTATCTTTGATCTGAAGCACACCACGAGTGTTTAGTTGCCAAACCTGCAATAAACCTTATTAAATCATGTCTAATGAGGTAAGAAGATGAATTCACAAATCTCTGGCTTTGTGGAGGTAAATCTTCATTAGACTGAAGCGCCGGAATCGTGCACAGCCTCACACCGAGCGACGAGCCTCCGAATAAGACATCAGTGCAGTGAGATTCACAGCAGCTCCACGTGATGCCATCCAGGTCTCAGTATCTGCTGCTTCCCAGAGAGAGAGACTTGAAGCAGCGGCGAGCTGTCGACCCCTCGGCTCTCCCTGAAGCTCCTTCGTCAAATCCCCCCTCTGCTCTCTGTAGTAACCGAGATAAAATAAACCTCAGAGTTTAACTTTGACTGGTATTACCAACATGTAGGTCAGATACTGCTCTTTCTTCATATAATTTTACACTTGCAGTATATCTTTTACTTTTTTAACAGTGACGTATTCCTGAAAGGATTCTGGGTTGTTGATAATTCTGGATATTAGGAGTTATTCCATAAAGAGTAAACGTGTTGCATAATAGATTCCAGCAGCATTTAGCTTAAAGTAAAGCAGCGTTTGCTAGAATAAGCCAATTCA
Source organism: Hippoglossus stenolepis (assembly GCF_022539355.2). Taxonomy (NCBI): domain Eukaryota; kingdom Metazoa; phylum Chordata; class Actinopteri; order Pleuronectiformes; family Pleuronectidae; genus Hippoglossus; species Hippoglossus stenolepis. The sequence goes on from NC_061492.1 coordinate 2,848,979, forward strand.
GTTTAGCTAACAAGCTAAAATTAGCAAACTTTCTGTCCCTTCAACCTCAGGATGATTATTCTTCTGCTCGTCTAGTGGTAAAGATCTAAGAAATCAGTTTTAACCCATCTCAACAAATAAATAAGAAAAATCCTGGTTTCTAATGTTGGTTAGCTTGTCAAGAAGACGGTGTGTAGGTTCACGGAAAACCGGTGACACACACGTAGAAGACTCCGACGAAGATGTCCGGAGAGTGTGCGTCGATAAGAGCCGACGGTGGTGTCACGGTTCTGTAAACACGATCACTAATGTCCTACAGCTACGACACACCCAACACGACCATCAGGGACGGAGATGTATATGTAAAATATCAGTATATGTACATGGACCCGTATACATTTCTTGGCATTAAGGTTTTACAGGAGTTGTGTTATGTTTTCCTCCATGTGAGATTTCTCTCTGTCAAGCAGATGTGATGCCAAAGTTATTTCTTATTGTCGTGGCAGTGATTACTTAAAAAAAACATGTAATTTCCAAACCCTGGGAACTGGCTGTCGCATATTTCCGCGCACCACAGATTGAAATTAAAGTAAAACGTTTGTCAATTTGTTTTCTTTATTCTCACTGGGAACGAAACGTGAGATCTCTGTCCCCGCTGACGCAGAGAGGAGCATCTTCTGCCTCACAAGCCAGATTGAAGAGCCACAATCTGATCTCTGCAGAAACCGGACCCCGGCAGAAAGGAGTTGGATGAATGCCGATCTGATCCTGGTTGTTCAGGCAGTGTTTTCAAAGGGAGCGTTCCTCAGGCCGATGTGCTGTGGACGGAGAGGCAGGCTTGTTGATCCTCCAGAAACTCCTTATCTGTTCTTTGTGGGCCCTGCGTACATTGATCACGCCCATTGTTGTGCATTGAGGCCCGAGTGAATGAGCCTGCTGTGTAGCAGCCCCTCCAAATGAAGACGTTCCCACAGAGAGACCCGACACATGGAGTGAGACGTCAGCCGGCCCGTAGACCTCGTTCAGCATCAGGCTATTGTGCTGGATCATGAATTATATCTTTTAAGACCATTTATTTATTACTAATTGCTGCTTTTGTCAGATTAGTAACTTTAATCTAAAATTATAGATATTAGAATCCATACTTTGTACTTTATTACTGTATTTCCGCCTTTAAAAACCTACATTTTCTAAATGACCCAGACGGACTTCACCACTATTCTGCCGACCTTGAGTCTAAACTGTATTTTATCCACTTTTTTCTCTCCGTATATATTTTTAACTGCAAACTGTTTTACCATTCAAGCCGTCCAGCTGTGTAATGTTGGATTTGCTAAATTAAGACGTTCCCTCGAATGTGCCGCAAAGAATCGTCCAACCGCGCAGCTCATACTTCTCGGCGACCTCCTTCTTCACGGTAACTTAAGCACAATATTTACTTTACTCACTCATTTGCCTTCAGTGACTGTATTTCCATCCCTTTGCTTTATAATTAGTGCCTTTTTTATTCGGTTAAGCTTTTATTTTTAACCCAAGCTCTGTGAGCAGAATCCCATTATTCAGCCATTCAGATATATATTTTTAGACTCAGTGTTTAGAAGAAGCAAGAATATGTGAATTATTTTTGAATTAATGGTTTTCAGCCCGGATCCATATGAGTGTGCGACCATGGCACAGGATCAGAACTGTGACACCACTCAATATAGACTAATTATCTTATGTTTAATTGTAGAAAAACCTTTCATGTTTTTAACAGAAATATATTTGCTCTTCACAGACGAGTGATTTCATCTGTGTCTGACCTCAAAATGCAGCCTCATAACTTTAACACTTCTCGCAGGGCTGTGGTTTAATGTGCTGGTCTGGGTGTGGCGACTCCGAGTGTTGGTGGCAGTTTGCTGTTTGGTGTGAACGTTGGCACAGTTTACCAGAGGAGCTGGAACTCAAGTGCCCTCTACTGGTGGAGGCAGGTCCCTGAGCTGTGTGGTGGGACCTGTATATTCTCCCCGTCATTGTCTCTCTTCAGTTTCTTCATCATGAACCTTCCTCTCTAACGTTTATTCTGTTTATTCAGACGTAAAAGAATCGTCTGCACTCCAAAGTGGTTAGTCACAAACTTGTAATTTAGTTCTGTATGAATTAGTTAAATTCTGTTTGTCTTAAAAGCAGTTGTTTCTCTACATGATTCGATAAATGTTGGAGTCTATAACCTGATCTGCTTATTCATGTCTTTATTTTGATTTGCCTGAAGGAGTCACACATAAAGACACTTGTTATAAAACACTTGTGTCCCCCAACTGTTTGTTACTTCACATTGCTGTGATCCAAAGCTGGAAAAGAACCAACAATGCCGAGGATCAGATCTCAGACAGGTTCTGGGGTCGACACCAGGTTACAGGGGGACAAACCCCCCAGTGACCACATCTGTACAGCTGTGGGAGGGAACAGGTAGAAGTGAATCCTGCAGAAACCTGGCTCGTTGTTTTCCTGCACGTTAAGTGTAGAGGAGGCCACTTTGTGTGGAGAGAGCAGCTCCTCAGTGTGTGCGAGAGGCGGATCCGCTCACGGCTCCCCTTTGCTTATCTTTCCCATGATAGCGCGTCTCACGCTGCGTGGGCTGGACTCGGCCCTCCTCCCGGCCAAGCCAGGCTATTCTCCTGCCTCAATAGCTCTGTTTGACTCCCCCAGCAGAGTCCCGAGTTTGTCTGAGGGCCCGAAGTGGAGTCCCTCCTCTCTCTAGGACCCTCAATCCTGCCCGGCACCCCCCACCATCAGCCCAGTGAAAACCAAGCGCCACAGGCTGAGCGGAGGAGAAGAGGAGTCGCTCCACACCCCGGGTCTAAAACGCTCCGGGACAAAGGCAGAAAGAAAAAAGGAAAGAAGGGAGCTACGCTGCCGGGCTGACCCAACGCTGGCCTGCGTGTCTGACAGCAGAATTAATGGCGGAGTTTGAGATACTGCTGGAGCCAAGCTAACAGTTTACACACAGAAGGGTTTCCAAGGACGGGCCCTCGGACGGGGAGGCTGGAAGGGAGGGTGGGGATAGAAGGGAGGTGGAGAGGGAGGAGGAAGGAGGGTGAGGGCACATGGAGAGAAGAAGCAGGAGAAAGAAACGGAGCAGAGAGAGAAAAGAGACGACAAGAGACCGAGAAAGTGACGGAGTGAGAAACTTTCAGCTTCCAAATAATCGAACTTTACGTTATTCAGCCCAAAAAGCAGGGGCTGATCTAAGAGGGGCCTATGAAGGGGCCACAATTTACACAGAGGGGCCAATTATATGTCCAACATCCAATTCCTGATTCAGTAAAGTGAACATTTAGGTTTTGTCTTATTTACTGTTGGCTCTGTAGCTTTCAAGCAAAGCCACACATCACTGAATGTATTTTGAAAAATGTTCCTAGTTTAGTAAGTGACCAATAAAAAAATGGCCCCCTCGATCAGATTTCAGCTGGAGCCAGTGCCCCCCTGGCCCTGCTCCTGGTTCTGCCCCTGCCTATATGTCCCCCCCCGCCAACACACGACAGGGATGATGAGACAGTGACTGAGTGAGCGAGCGGCAGCCTGGGAGTGAGAGGCCGACAGATGGGAACGCAGACAGATGAGCCAGTTTGAGACTGGATCCACGCAGAGAGCCACACATCAGCTGGATCACAGTTTGCTTGGCTTGCCGGCGGTTGCCATGGACACCTCACAGCGCAGAGGCCGGCATCCCAGGGAGTTTCTCGATGTCCCCCGAGAGAATCGTCCAAAATGACGTCGCAACCGCCTGTAACCGCGGTGACGGCTCTGACATCAGACACATCTGACAGGGGGAGGTGTTGTCTGCAGGTAGACACACACACACACACACACACACACACACACACACACACACACACACACACACACACACACACACACACACACACACCTTTCAGTTACACACCTACGAGAATTTCTCACTTTCCACTCGTCCTCCGTCCAAACAGAAAAACATTCCAGGACCAGGGGATGATGCATTTTCTCTGTGTGAAATATTCATAACACACTTTTGGCAATTTCCAACTCACTCACTCACTCACTCACTCACTCACTCACTCACTCACTCCATAGGATTTTTATCAGATTCTAGACGAGCAACAATGCAAAGTACACTTCAGGGGTGGGGGAGGATGTATTAATCTTAATAGTTTCAAAGGCCCCCCAAAAAAAATGTGTAAAATTCTTTAGGGGATGTGAAGACTGGGAAAACATCTCTCTCAGCACGGATAAATATTTGGATTAATCCTGGTTTTCTCATGCAAAGTGAGGCCTCAGCGATACCTTCAGCCGAGCGCCGGCTCCTGGATGAGTTAAGTAAGCCCCCACGGCTTAAAGAGATCAATTGGAATCCCCCCCCCCACCCTCCATTTTCTCCCTCTGCCCATTCAAAGAGTGGCCAACAGCATGAGATGGAGACACACTCATGTGTGAAATAGACTCTTCATGGGGACGCTGGTCTTTGGTTGTCTCGTGTTGGGACCCTCGTCTTAATCCCCGTCCAGATCCAGAGGGGACGGCGAGGACGAGGCCTTTTCTTTAGGAACAGGGGGGCGAGGGGGGGGGAGCGGCCGATGAGTCCATTGACGAACAGTTACGTATATGTGGAGATTTAAGTGATGATTTCATAAGCGACGGTCGACTGAGCAGCAATGAGCCTCAGCTTCTTCCTCTATAACCATGTGATGTGTTTGTAAACCAACTGGTGAAGCTGGTCTTCAATGCAAACAATGGCTCTGACCCCAACTGATATATATATATATATATATATATATACAAACATCCAGGCATATATGCACAGACGGACACAAACCTGCACACAAATACAAAATATCACAGAAACACAATCATAGAGAGATTTGCAGCCTCTAGTCACCTGATGAACGTTTCTCCTGGAGAGAATTTAATTTGTAGCAGAATCATATTTCTTTTTTCTGGTTTCATGTCTTCATCTGGTGATTCCTTTAATTTGAGGATCTCTTGCTCTATAGGCTGGGAACCCTGCTCTGTTTACACACTTACACTTATCTAATTTTCACATGTTGTGGATATGGAATTTGATTTTTTTCGGTGAAATGCCACAAATTCCACGTAAATTTAGCAAAATGACCCCCTAAGTTTAATTAGACAATGATCCTTCTGTGACTTACCACTGCCAGAGGTAAAACAAATGTGTTTTGTGTTTTAAGACCTTTCTTGAGTTCTCTAACGCCACCTCCAGCTAAAAATGAGCAGACAATATATCATGATTGTCAAATTTCTACTACAATTGTTGATTCATCCGCCCAAAAGAAGAAATCTGTGTAATTCCATGATCTGTTTGTTGTTTTCAACAGTTTTCCGGGGGGTTTGATAGTTTATTGGTTTACTTGTCAGCAGAATTACACAAAAGCTACTGAGCCAATGTTCACTGAACATGGTGGAGGGATCACGTCCTGGAAGGGCCCATTACATTTAGGTGCGGATGCAGATTAAGCGTTTGCAGGATTGTTTTTTATCTACGTGTACTTTGGCGGAGCTGTGTACTCCGAGTGATGCTCCAGTTATTTGTTCATTCATTATCCCTCACACACTGTATCATGGGTGTGAAGTGCATATTGCAGCTGCTGCTCAGTAACACACAGTCACATTGTCGGGGAAACAAACAATCCAAGACGTACAAACTGATTAGAGTTCGCATTCAGTCTTTTATCTGATCCTGAGGATTTTCTCTGGTGCTGAATGGAACCAGACGACAGATAAACCTGTGGTAACGGACGCCTCTAACACCGCTGTGCCCTCTTTAGCCTCCGCTATAATGAAGCTCTCTCTCTCTCTGACTGGCCCATAGACTCAGCTCGCACACAGTAATTATTCCTGCTCTGCAAAGTCCTGGGAGCTCAGTCCCTGCTAATGTCTAAGGATTCATTATAGTGTAAAATAGATAAAAATTCAATTATTTCCTCCCGGGTACACGCATTAGTCCGGATTGTCCTTCTTCTTCTTCTTCTTCTTCTTCTGTTGAGGCCAATTCTCTTTGTCTGTGGTATCAACACCACATCACAACCTGATGGCGACTGCAGCGCTTCTGGTTCCACAGATAGAAATTAATTGAACAAGGGGGGGGGAAAAAAGAGAAAATCTCTCCGCTGTTAGTTTCCGTCAAACATTTTCGAAACGAGGGGAAAGTTCCACTGATCTTGGTGAATGTCTTTGACAGTTTGTCGTCTGTTCACAAAGTCACAACGGACGTTTAGGTTGAAGGGGAAATAATTCCAAGTGAAAAACGACTGTTTTAAAACCAGAGCTACAAAAGGAACGTGAGTTCATAGTGAATATCTGAATCGACTCTGTTTGTGATTATTCTGAGTTTAATGTTGCTTCTTATTGTTTCCAAAGAGGGAATCAAGTCTTAAAATAATCTTCTTAAAGCCCAGCAACTTTTTTCTACTGTTACATTTCTCAATAATGAAATTTACATTTAAACCTTTAAGTGAAAACTGCAATTTGTGCTGTTATGACACAATGGACCAGATGTGCACGGTTAAAGATGATGAAAGATGAAAATCCAATGTTTTATCCCCGACACCAGAAAAACAACTGCTCAAAATCTGCAGACAAGTTATTCACTTTTCCAGAGCAGCACAAACATCCAGCGTTACTCGCTTGTCTTCTATTCTCCGTCTCTTATCCTCTTCTCGCTAATGACACCATCGCCGTCCCATTCCCTCGCTTTCATGCCATTTTACTCGTGTCACAAAATGTCAGGTCTCACAAATCCACATCCGCAGTGCATTAATATTCAGCCTGCTACTAAATATTGAATTCTCTTGATCCCCCTTGAACTTAAAACATCAGGTACTCTGCGTCAGTTTGAGGATAAAAGTCAGATTTCTCACGGGGGAACCTGTGTGAAATGTTTTTCCCATTGATTTCTTTCCCAGAGACCTCTGGGATTCAAACTAGCAACTGTTTGGTATTAAATACCTTTATTAAATCCCTTAAACATGTATTAAATAAAAAATGCATTGATTAATTTTCTTTATGAGCAAACAACATCAGATTTGTTTGATGTTTCTTGACACATTTGAAATGTAATGTTATTTAAATTAAAATAGATATGAACAATGTGTAGTTTATCAGTTTATCTTTGCGTGAATCCACTAAATATTCATCTAATACCTGTGACTGAGACTCTGTCCTCACACCAGCAGCAGGATTCCCTGTTGCACCAACATTTAAAACTCACTAATTTGTTTCCTCGCTTAATCGCTTAATTAACTTCCAGCATTTGAGTCCTGACGATCAATATAAATCACCGCTTCAGACGGGGACCCGCTAATGAGATCAGATTAAGTGCCGGAATTACACCCGCTGCTGCCTGGAATAATTAGAAATCACTAAGTATCCCTCTATGCTATTAAAAGGCCATTTAAACAGCGTCCATATAACCTATTTCTGTCTGTGACGACGCAGTAATTACAATCTGCCGGACGCAGACGAATCGCTCTCCTCCTCTCGTTCTGGTTTCACGTTGCTCACATGTAAACCGCTGCAGTTCCCCCGGCGTGTGATGATGGACTGGTTTGTTTTCACAAGCTCTACGTGTGGGACGGCAGCAGCTGGGCCTCCTGTGCACTTTTAATTGTGTTTCTGTTCACCCCTGAAATCTGAAGTGTGTTACAGACGAGTCGGAGCTTGTTTCACAGTCGCCACAATCTCTGCGTTTAGACTACGTTGTAATTGGCTGGATTCACAGTGGGAAACTCTTTCAGGAGACGCCGCTCATTCATTTTTGAATGCGGTGATGTCACGTGTTGCCGAACTGCATTGTGGTTCATTTTGCATAGTAGAAGTTGAGAAACCCTCGTGTTTTCAAGCCACGACCCAATCAAATCGCGTTCAACCCGTTGATCCGAAACTGAATGCGATATATATATATATATGATGAAATACTCTCGAGGAAAGGTGCAATACACTCTAACTTGGTTATTACTTATTAGTACTTATTGAGCTTTTAAATAACAAAAACCTTTGCCGGTTTAACGCTGGAAAAAAAAAAACATGTCAGCAGCAGCAGGGACTTGGGTCGAAGCTGTTGTCTCTCACCAGTCACAGCACCATGTCCTGTTGTTTACAAGCCAGATGCACGTGCACCTTATCAGATTGTTATTATCAGGGCGGATTTGACCAGATAGTAACAGTTACAGATCTCAACATCATAAATGTCTGAATTTTTACATCAATATCCATCAATTACTCCCAGTTAAACTGATAAACGTGTGAAGAACCTCTCCAGGCTGCAGACAGAGATTATAAAGTGCTCTTCACTGGTCCGTGCTCCATCCCTCCACCTGGTTTGGTGCAAATTGTGTCCGTGCACATTGTCGTGCAGACAAACACACAAACCAACAGTTACCTCCCCTGGCTGAGAGGAAAACAGCATCTCCATGTTTCTGCACCAGGACCGCCGCTGTCTCACTGTGCTGCCTAATTGCAGAGATCCACCGTCTGTATGAATCTCCATGTTTTTGCATTCGCAGGCTATTTCCATTTTAATTTGCCTGTAGCACGTAACAGGCTGCAGTGGGTTGTGGTGCAAATCCAGTTGTTTCCCTCGTCCCTCCTGCACAGGAATCCATTCAGAACACGAGACGATACCAGAGTCCAACGTAGCTGCTGTTTATCCGTGGCAGCAAAGTAAAACTTGTTGACATCAGGAGAGAGAAGTGTGAAGTGACGTGTGAACTCACAGTATGTTTCGCTCTTTAATGTGTGATGATATACACACGGTGTGAAAAGCAACGCCTCCAGTGTGTGGAACAGACTTCACCGGCATTCAGATCCAGGACAAGACAAAGTCAACATTTATAATCCGAGGACGGAGGGTGAATGTGCCAGTTTGAGTGTTGAGTGACAAAACTCCAGCCAACGGACACATGTTAGAGATTTCAGTGTGTTACTCTGCTTCTCATCGTGTGTAGTGATTGTTACCGTCATCGATGGTTAGTTTCCTGGTTTTAATACGGTGACAGAAAGAGCTCAGTGCACCTCAGCTGGAGGAAACGGCATCAAACAGACGAGATAAGAATCAACCAGTGTTTTTAATCTGCGGTGTTGAGCTATGTGTGATGCGTTAGGACATTGAACAGTCGTATAGTGGTAGTGTAGTAGTGTAGTAGTGTAGTAGTAGTGCTGTTACTTCATGAATTTGTCAGTGTGGTTCCCAAACTACAGGTCAGGATCCTCTAATTCAAATTAGAAACAAAGTGAATTCTCCATAAAAACCATAACATATTAAGAATTAAGACATTTTATTTCCTAATTCAGTCTCCATGTGACCCCCGAGGTGATTACGACAGATTAGAGGCAGCATCGGTCGCAGCAGCTTCATTTACAGCATCGCAGCACGAGCACGTAGGTGAATTATCTTTATGGGGGTCACAAGTCTCACAGTAAATTTGGGGGACGTGAGCTGAAAGGTGTCGGAGCCTCTGGTCTACAAGACTTGTTTGAGGTGATGGGACCTTCAAATGTTATTTACGCTTCTCACCCGCATGTGAGTGGGAGAAATGCAGATAGAGAATCAGCTGAGCAGGAAACCATGGCCGGTCTAAACACCCAGCTCCCACAGCATTAGAGATCATCTCTCACACATTATCAAACACCACCGAGGTCCTCCCGACCTTGTGTTTGAATCGGCCTCCTGTTCCGGCCCCAGGTTAGGAGGGCTGCCGCGGAAGGGAAGTCAGGAAACGAGGTAGAGCGCTCTCACGAAGATAACGCCGCTCGCTCTGTGGAGAAATGCATTCACTGACATGAAGACCGGACAAACGGCATCTCTGTCCTAGATTAAATCAAACTGCACCAGATTACACACAAGAGGAACGATTTGTTTTACATCAAGATCCATGAATTGCCCCCTGGGAAAATAGTGAAATGTCAAAAAGTGGAAGCAAGAAAAACCAACTTGTATCTGGCTCGTTGTTCGAATCCAAAATATAACGGTTTCTATCTTGACTCCTCATTTCACAGACGTGGATTGTTGGTATACGTCAGAAGTCTGAGGAACAGCCACAGGAAATAAAATACTTTACCAGGAGCTTGCAGGAACTCAGACGTTCTCCTTTTTTTCAAATGTCCCGTCACTTTAACAACGTATATTTCGTTTTGGCAAATGAATTAATTCCTCTGAACGAGGCCTCTTGGATAAACTGTGTATCTGTGTTTATTTGAACTGCTTCGAAATGACTCTGGTTTTTGATCACAGGCAGAAAACTTTGTCCACATGTAGAAAGTGAGTAAAACAAGTCTATCTTCACAATGACAGCGAGCTTCCAGAGACAGGTTGTCACCAGATCTTCTCTCCTCCACAGGCGGCAAGAAGACGACATGTTGGGCCACAGCGTTTGGGTCAAGCTGGATGTATTTCTAAGTTGCCCTCCAACGATCAGGATCCTCACGGAGAGCGAAACAAAGACTCGCGTGTTTCTGTGTGAAAAGTCAGGGATGAGTCCTGATCCCTCACAGAGCTTCCTGTCAGAGTGTGAGAGGGTAGAGAAACATGGCTCCGGCTGTAAAGACTGAAGAAACCCTGCAGTATCTCAGCTCCGCGCTGGCGTCCGAGCGCAGAGACAGCTCCATCCCTGGCATCCGGGCTCGGTACCTGGCTTTATAAGGCCTTGAGCGATGCCAGAATCGGGCTATTCCTGGAGACGCTCCTCCGCGCTCTGTACCCAGGGAGCTTTGTTTGGACTGAGGCCGGGCAGAAGACGTACGGTTTGCCCCCATCACATCACCTATTAAATCTTTACTGTCCACGCAGTCCGGTACAGGCACAGGGAAGAGGACACACTTTTAATTTGTACGTCTCTTGCTGTGAGACGGGGACGGAGAAGATGAACAGTGCAGAACATTCTCCCGCTCTGGGTTGGATAGCAGCTGTAAATCATTGTGATGGGTTGTTTAAACATGCATGTGCCACATGGCACCAGTGCAGCTGACTGAGGCGGATGAGTCTAAATATAAAACATCACTGATCTCAGTTCAGTTTGCTTTTGAAACCCAGTTTGACTGAAGGAGCAGGTTCATTTAAGTTAGTATTAATTAATCAATGTTTTTTTCTCGTGATAAGGTGCCGACTGTAAAACAAATCTATGAGAAAGTGATTTAAAGTTTCTAAAAAAAGTTTCAGACGTTATCAAGAAAACTCCCTGAGGTATCCACGGCAACCGCCAGCAAGTGTGTGTCCTGCCGCTTGTGACTCAGACTTTCAAATCACCTGTAGCTTCACCTGAGACTTTCAACCGTCTCTGTTGATTAACCTCGACCTCACACTCATGTAAATACGTTAATTGAAGATTGTAGCGAGTAGCGAACAGGTCACTGGATCCTACATTTCCCATCATGCAACTCAGTAATTTCTGCAGGTTTTCAGTTAAAACTCAAGAGTTCGTTTCATAAGTTAAAATTGGTGGCGAGCCCCTTTAACACAGAAGAGAACTGTGAGTCATGATAACTCTGACTTTTTACATCAGTAAAAACACAACTTTTAAAACGCTCAGTAAATATCAATTAAATCGAGTGAATGAATCACGACCAGCTCGTTAACGTCCGCTCCACAGTTGACAGGCGATGACGCTCTAAGCGGGGACAGCGAGGAAGCTGGCGATTTCCCTGTGCATGAGAAGAGGTGATTTACACACGTCTGTGAAACAGGAGGTCATTCTGATCTGATAGGAAAAAAAACCCGGATTGATTCTCCAGCTCAGACGCAGATTGTTTGGGAAGAGATCCGTCCTCTGGGATCGGACTCGGCTCGGCCTCAGCTGTTGGCCGGCAGGATGGTGTGTGTGGCTGCCGGCCAAATGTAATGTTTACACTAACACGCACAACTGTTCTGTACATAGCCACGGTGAATTAACAATCCTGAGACGGGGCACTCTCGTGCGCTGTCGTGATTATGGCGAGACAGGTGCTTGGTGCAGTAGTGGGAAACAGGGAGTGTGTGTGTGTGTGTGTGTGTGTGTGTGTGTGTGTGTGTGGGACGGGGACGGGGGGATGCACTTGTTGGCCATGTTTTAAATTAAAACACAGACTGACACCTTGTTTGTTATCGGGCCCTGGTGAACACAGTGGTTTCACTGTTCTGTCACAGTTTGACTTTCACGTGGTTTGTTCGTCTCCTGCGCTGAAGGACGGATTCACTTTTGTTCACTTTTAAGTGTGAACGTCCCAAAATGTTTTTTTGGGACGTGTGTAAAGACTCTTTGCTTTGAACCGTGATTCTTGTTGCAGGTGAGACACAAAACAAGAGTCACAGTAAAACAGAGGTGTTTTAAATATGAAAAGGTTTTTGTTTCCTCCCTCGGTGCCGCAGCAGGGACGCTGGTTCTCACTGATGCTGGTTCTCACTGATGCTGGTTCTCAGTGATGTGTGTCTTCTTTCACGACCACCTAGAAAGCTAACGAAAGAGAACGCCACGAATCCACAGAGCTCCGCCACTCTGCGTCTGATTTCTCCTTTCTCCTCCTGCAGCAACAGGTGGTCGATTAAAAGTCAATTCCAATTCATTCTCCAGGCAAATGCATGCGTTCAAATACAAAGTGTTCAGCTGCTGAGAGAAAAATGAGACAAATCACAATCCCTGGGATGTGAGGCTGCAGCAGCATCTCAGGAACATCTACTGTATCCATTAGCAGGAGGATGGAGCAGCTAATGAGCAGAGGGTCATTGGTTCAGGTCTCCCAGGGGCCCACGCTGCTGTAATACATGCAGCACTTAACCTGAATCTTAACCTGAGCCGCCTCATTAAACCTCCAGCTGTACAAATGGAAAGAAATGTGTCGGGAATGTTTGCCGTTCAGGGGGGTTCTCTCAGGAAAGAGGCCGTGAAAGGACTCGGGTCCTCGGATTGAGGCGAGTTCAGGCGAGGTCGGAGCTGGAGGACCGACCTGGCTTTCATCTCTCCTCACTTCGGGAGGAAAGTGCCAGAGAGGAGCGCAGCTTTGGTTCTGGAAATCCTTGTCCCTTCTCCTGCATCCGAAAGCTGCTGTGAATCGTTTAGCTACAGGTTCCAGGTCCAATCAGCAGCGACGTGCAGATAAACCCCACCTTATTAAAAATGCAGTGACGTTTCTTACAAATGCAGCAGCTGCTTTTCGGTTGTTCAGTCGTAACGTGCGACAAGTTTCCTATTTTGAAGTATTAAACGTGTATTTAAACCTGTGTCATCTACCTCCAAGATTACAACAGAACACCAAGAGTGACGTTCTCAGCCATTAGCTGCAACACTTACTCATCTCAACAGAGCTCAATGCACAAGGTAAAACAAGAGCGGTGGCGGACACTGGAAGCGACTGACCAATCACAACAGAGAGAGCCAGCTGGCCAATCAGAGCATACAGGGCTTTATCAGGAGGGGGGAGAGACAGGAGCTAAAACCAAGTGTTTGAGACAGAGACTGAAAAGAGGAGCTGCAGCGATGGACAGTCTGAGGACAGTGTTTTCTGAACATAAGAGCACGTTAACCTTTTCAAGTAATGACACAAATTCTGGAACTGAACATGAGCATAGTTTCTCCTTTAAGAGTTCATATTTTCAGATACTTCTTTAAAAGTTTGCGTATTTAGATTCGCTTCCCACATGAGACCAGGGAACATTAATTACAGTCCGAGCAGAAACAAAATGGCAGTTTTGTGTTTTGCAGAAAATGTTTATCCAGGTCGAAGGACGACTAGATAAGTTGATGAAAGGGAAATGAAGGAGTTTCTGAAGTATTTCCAGGGAAAACAAAGGCGCACACTTCTCGTTGACCCTGCTCTGAAAGGTTAGCTCATGTTTTTCATAGATAAACTCTGAACAGAGTTTCATTGTGCAGCAACAAAAAAACAGAAGCTAATTAAAGACTGCAGCAGCAGTTTGTTCACCTCCTCTCTGTCCGATTCATCCTCCACCAACCACAACACCACACTGTGCACTCCCTGTTCGCCAGGTCTGTGTGTGGGACACATGTGTGTGTGATTGATAATTCTCTGCTGTTAGTTACTGGAGCGCTATTCATCCTGAATCTAAGAAGCTCAAGTTTTTGATTACTGAATTTTTTTTGCGTTACTATTCTATTTTTTTTTTTTAAAGCAAGGAATTTGTCGTTTTCTAAAGTAAAAACTGGAGGAAAGTCAAAATATTTGGGGTTAATATGTGTATTTGATGTTAAAGAATTTAGTAATTACCGCACAAATGTTGTTTTGTAAGTAGCTTATTGTATTTCCTTCTTATTGCACTTCATGTTTTGTGAAATTTTTCATTGCTGAAAAGCTTTTTAATTGAAAAGGACGAGTGAAAATCACTTACAAAATTATATCACATTAAAAAAAACTTGTGTTTACATGATGATTATGTCCCGAGCAGCATCATTTGTTTGCACGAGGACATCAAATTTGAGTGAACAAAAAAGTTGTGTAACGGGTAGAAAATATATTTATATGAATTCAAGGACATGGCTGAAACTGAACTACACGCAGGAAGGCAGCAGGTGGAAAGTAAAGTCTTTTTTTTCCCTGGGGAAATTAGATATTAAAAAAAGCAAACACCTCTGACCCCTTCACTTCTGACTTCCAATCAGGTGCAGAAACTAACCCAAGATCCCACCGGCTGTAAATCAGTTTGGCTGTTTGCCCACGTAAGACATATTTATCCCGAACAAAAACCAAAATGTGACGGCTTCTTCTGCCAGTTGACACCAGAGAGGACGGATTAAACGCTTTGCTCAGGGGCACATCTGCAGCAGGGAAACGTTCTGCTGTGTGAAACCAACATTGCTGAAGTGGGTGATCTGAGTTACACAAGCAGGGGTCAGCGTGCCTGAGCGCTGCCCCCCGGCTCTCTGCAGCTGTCCGTGTTGGCAGCAGAAGCTGCCGGGCCCTGGCAGTCACCAGCGCTGTCAGATCAAGTCAATAACGATCTCCTGGAAGCTGTTCAACAACCCAAAGCCATCAGTCAGGGAAACAAAGCTCGGCCCACAGCTCGGTCTGGCCCAAAATGCAGCCATTCATCGCGAGGGAGAAGCCAGAGCGCTGGCCAAGCCTTTCATGGCCAGAGAAAAGGATCTGTAACCAAACCGTGCTCAATTAAGGCTCAGATTCACCGGGGGAGATAGGGGCTAATCAATCATCCGTGACCGGGCCTTGTGCAAACAGCGTCGGGATGTGTGGGTCCGGAAGCGTCGAAGTCAGCTGATGCCTCTCAGACAAAGGTGCGAGGGCTCGACCTGTCAAACACTTCTCACACTGAGCCGCCGCTGTGTCGGAAAAACAGGTCTGAGCAACAAGGGTGCTCTGTGCTGTCCCCTGTGGGTGAACGTCTGCTTATCATCACGTCACTGGAGGAAATGGATATACAGGAGACCGACTGTTATCTAGATCAAACTATCCAGCTCTCTTACCTCATCTGTGTCGGCATGGGAACCGTCTCTATCAGCGGCTGAGCACAGTGATGTAGAATCATTCACTTCAGAGTCTAATCTACTGTTGATTCAACAGCTCCACCTCTGGAAAGCTTTTGTTGTTCTCGTCGATGACGTGATTCTGCTTCTGTAGATTTAAACTCTCGAAGCTCTTTACCTGCTTTAACTTATCAGCAAGGTGGGAAAAAAAACTGGGATCTGAAATAACTGTGAGGCTGAGATGAAGTCATCTGAGAAAACGTGCAGGCACAGGACTTATCAGGTGAATAAATATATATTTCCCGTACACTGTATACTATGTAAGTGTGTTGTCTTATTTGGCCCAGCCTCTTTCATTAGAACAGTCACGTCGGGTGTGGGATCTCTTTGTGGGCGAGGGCACGGAGGAAAGTCCGGAATAATGTGTCACCAAACACTGCTTCACTACACGGGTTTATTTTTCACTAATTGGTTTCATCCCCTTTATACATCAGGATCTTTTTCCTATTTTACTAATAATCTTGATTTTGTTACGTTTATGGTCCCACAGATCTCAAACTGTAAAACACAGCTACATACAAAACAATAACATCTGCTCTGTGACTGTGGTTGATGCTGTCAATGAGTTCAGTTTATGGGTTCCAATTGTGATATAATAGACAATAGTAATAATATGGAGATTATTTTATGTTTATTTATTAAATTAAATGAGATTCAAGATTCAATATATTTATTGTGACAGTTTATATAAATATAATGGTGTGAAAAACTTTCAGGGAAGCTGCAAAGATAAAGTAAACAGAACAAAAATGATAATAAGATTAATGCATATGTTTAAAGTTAATACACAGCAATAGAACAAACACATAAATAAGTAACATGTAAATGTACTTTTGTAAAAAAGCAGTTTAGCTCTTTTTGGTTTTGCATCACTTTTCATGCTGAATTCTTCTTCTCCTTTCCTCCCTGTGACGTTTGCTTTTCCTGAGCTGCCGAGCGACCAGACACCGAATCTTCAAGACCACAAATATACACGTTTTCGTGGAGTGGCTGCAGTTTGACTCACAGGTCACAACATGGACCTTCTTATATTTATATAAAACTGTCGTGGATTGTTACTTTTACTGTTTTAAAGTTGAAAAGGCCGCTGCAGCGCCTCCCTGCCTCCTCTGCTTCTGCTCACACGGGCAAAGTTTCCATCCCAGCAGACGTGTAACAGCAGCATGTTTTTCAGTGAGTCACCGGCAGTTGGGCACCTTTCAACTGTTGCCTGCTGGTGAGAATATCCACCGTCTCTCTCTGTGTCGTGTGGATGAGATGTCGGAGGAGAACCAGAGGCCGAGCAGAAGGCGGCTCCGTCTCTCTGTGAATCATCGTTCACCTCCTGCCTGCGGAATCTGACACTTTGCAGAAGTCTGACGAGCGTTTTCGTCTCCACGTGTCTTTCCCAGCACAGATGCACTCATACAGTCATCGCCACTCAGAAAGACATTTGATGATAACGACAGATGACTCCTGAAATTAGTTGCTTTTCAGATTAGAACAAGACATTCTAAGGTGATAGCAAGAAAGTATAAATGAGAAAAACATGCAGAGTTATAGTTTGATTTTTATTATATCCATTCGATGATCCACCCAATAATCACACTTTTCAATCATTGCAGATTTTTTTTAAGTTTCTTTATGTCCCAATGAGTCTTGAGTTTGGATGTGAAATGACTCAGATAACAAGAATACACACATGCAGGTAAACACAGTCATCGTGTCATCATGTGGACGGAGCTCCCCGCCTGCAGAGGGCGGGCAGGGTTCGGGGTCACATCAGTTCCTGGGATTGTCTGGGACACCGTGATGTGAGCGGCTGTGGTTGATTGGCCCAGAGCAGGACGGGGAATCAAGAACCTCTTTCACATCGCCCATCATCCCACGCTGCTCGCCGCTCTGAGTCTCAGAGATGACAAGTCTGCAGTCGCTGGCATCTTCTCGCTCTTCTCCTCACGTCTCTTCTCAGAGTAAAAACTCTTGGCCGGGGAAAGATCCAGAGGAATGGAGGAACTAAACAAGCTCAGATAAGAAGCTGTTGTCTTCACAGTTGTTGAAAGTTGGGAGAGCTGGGAGCATCTGACCCACCCCCATCACCCTGAGAGACTCCCCAGTCGACACTGCGGAGTCCCTCCGCTTCCTGGGCACCATCATCTCCCAGGACCTCAAGTGGGAGCTGAACATCAGCTCCCTCACCAAAAGAGCTCAACAGAGGATGTACTTCCTGCGGCAGCTGAAGAAGTTCAACCTGCCAAAGACAATGATGGTGCACTTCTACACCTGCATCATCGAGTCCATCCTCACCTCCTCCATCACCATCTGGTACGCTGCTGCCACTGCCAATGACAAAGGCAGACTGCAGCGTATCATCCGTTCTGCTGAGAAGGTGATTGGCTGCAATCTGCCATCTCTACAGGACCTGTTTGCCTCTCGGACCCTGAGGCGGGCAGGTAAGATTGTGGCCGATCCTTCCCACCCGGGTCACAAACTCTTTGAGGTACTTCCCTCCGGCAGGAGGCTGCGGTCCATCAGGACCAAAACCTCACGCCACAAGACCAGCTTCTTCCCGGCTGCAGTTGGTCTTATCAACAAGGCCGGGACCCCCACCTGACTTGGACCCTTAACCCGCCCCCACGCCTCAAGTCTGTGTTACATTAACACACATTAAACTGCACATTGCACATTCTCATTGCACTCCTGTTTTGCATTTTGCATTTACTTTATTTTATATATATTTTTTTTTTCTATATATATCTTTTTATTTTATATTTGTTTTTTTTCATGTGTGTAGTACTTACTGTGCTTTTATGTTTTATGTTCCTTGTATGCACCTATACCAAGGCAAATTCCAGGTAGGTGTAAACCTACTTGGCAATAAATACTTCTGATTCTGACTCTGATTCTAATCTTCATATTCTTTTTAACATAGTTGAAATTTGAGGCCTAATTGGCTGCAAGTGGACAAACTCCTGCTTGTTTATTCTCGTTATTTAAAAATCTGTTTGTTTCATTCCTCTCCTCCAGGTACCCTTGTTCTCAGGTTAATATCTCACCCCCCTCACAGTATAATGATGTGTTCCCCCACAGCAGAAATAAAGAACTCAGCTGTGAACCCTGCCCCCGGCCGCCCCTGACCATCCTCTGCCCACTGTGCCTGACGAGTCACCATGGCAACTGACACAAAACTAATTTTGCTGAAATTTGGCTTCTGGGAAAAAAGTGGACAGTTGTATTTGCTGTATGCGCCGTGAAAACACGTCTTTCATACCGTGCCAGAGAGCCTGCGAAGCTTTGTCCTCTATACAAATATGAGTGGCAACCCTGAACAAACATCATGGGCCTTGTCCTCCTCCTCCTCCTCCTCCTCCTCCTCCTCGTCGCTGGGATGAAGGTACCATGAGACTACTTTCTGGAGACTTAGAATAAAAGAGAACCGGTGGCACTGAGATTGATCTGGCTTTAATTAACCGTTATACAATGATGCACGAGCTCTGCCAACCAGCCGGCATGATTTACGGTCCGCCTGTGGGTGAATGGGTACAGGAGGTGGCTTCAGCTGGGCTCGTTCTTCTGTAAAATGTAGTCGGGGGTAATTTAACACCACAGGATTTCATTGAAAGTCTGAGACACAAAAAACACACAATCTGATTATTCTTAAGTCACCATTTAATTTCCCCTATTTTCTCAAACAATGATTCTTTCAATCAGACAATGTCAGTCACGTCCATATAAAAGTGCAAATAGAGCTCAGTGAGATGATGATACTTCTTCACGGGTAAAAAACATAAAAGCGGCAGAAACAAACGCACAAAGATCATCAATGTACAGATGTGACGTTATGAAGTTCTGAGCTTTGTCCAAAATGTTGTGTTTGTAGTAAAGTTACTATGAAGTATTAATTCATTAAAATTTTTAGATACTGTATATATTACAAATTTATGTTTCTTCAAAACTAACCTCCCAACCGGCTGCCACGCCCCTGCCACCGCCACAAATTCCTGAACGCCTGAACGTCGTTCTCACCTGGTTCAACTGGTTTCTTCTTTTTCAGACTCGATGAGGGAAAAGCCTGCAAATCACTGACTAAGCATCTCCCTCTCCACAATATCTCCCCCCTCTCTCAGACGAGGATCGAGCTGCGGACGCACAACCACCAGTCGATACTTTAAAAAGACATGAAAAAGAGGAAGGCATTAGCATATCAAAGACCACGGCCCTGTCTGAACCTGCAGTGAGCGTGGAGGAGGAGGAGGAGGAGGAGGAGGAGGAGGGAGGAATGAGAGTCCGCCGGTCGAAGCTCGACGAGGGTTTTACCGCTGCTCCTCAGTCACAGGAGGAGAGGGAGTGTGCACCCACAGGACGCAGATTAGGAGGAAGACGAGGGGGGAGACGATGAAACCAGTGCCGGATGAGAGCTGTGCTTTCTGCCTCGGGGCTCTGATTAAACCCAGCACACACATGCTGCAGAGTTCAGCGAGGAAGGTCAAAGGTCAAAGGTAGAAGCGTGAGAAGGAGGGAGGTCATGAGGGAGGAAGGAATAAAAGGATATGAGGGAGATAATGATATCAGAAAGAAGGACTGAGAGACACAAGGAGAAGAAAGTTACCTGGAAATTGTCTCGTTCCTCTATTGTATTACAGTTTTTCTGCTTTCATCCCCTGAACCCCAGATATTGGGGCTCCTGCAGAGCTAAAAGGACGACGGGATGTTCCTGTTTCACGCTCTCAATGAGGAGCTGGGGAGAAGTGAAACTTACAGCTCTCCCAGTTTGGACGCCTTCCTGAACATAAGATCTGATCCTCGGGCTGTGACTCACCTGCCACCTCAGTACTTACATCGTGCAAATGTCGAAACCTGAACGCACCTGCTGCACAATTCATGAGAAATGAAACTCTGCCCTCTGCTTATAAATTATTGTGACATTAGGGCCGTGCAGGCAGGTTATACAGGTTCTTTATCTGCAGTATTCCAGTGCACACACACAGTCTGCGTCAGAAGCTGATAGACGAAGAGCTGAAGACATGGCACCAATGGTGAGTCTCCTGCTGCTCATTAGTTACAGTAGATTTAGTTTTTGTTCCTTTAGAGTGAAACTGTTTTAAATGTTCTTTGTGTGTGACAAGGTGAAGGCGCAGACATGATGTCATAAATAGCTGTTGATTAAAATATATCAACAAAGTTCACTTTGAGGTTGTTCACGTAATGTGAGAAAAGTGTTTTGGTTATATGAGTAAAATACAACATTAGCATTTTAATGCAGCTTTAAAATGTAATTCTATCAAAGAGTTTACAACAGAAACCAGAATAAACAGGATGAAGTGTGTGATCACAGCTGCTTTTCAACAACAAACAGATTTATTTACCTAAAAGTGAACAAAATACAGAGTTCTGGTCCATAAGGGGTCGACTGAACAGAAACAGATCTAACAAAGGAGAAGATGTATAATGACTGATCAGAGCATTTCAGAAACAGAAGGAGCAAACAAAGACAAACAGCTTAACTACAAATTCCACCCCCAAAAAAACAGCTAATTAGTAAGTCAGCATTAAACATTAAACCAATTAACCAAATTACAACAAACTAATGTAATGTAAATAATAAACAGATCGTAAATTATAAATCCAAATCATCCTCCCCTATGATCAGGTCAAATCTAAACAGATCAAATGGAAACAATGTTGGTTTCAGACTTTTAGGTGTGAAAACGACTCAAGTAAACTTTCCTCCAAGTCCTGATACATTAGTGGAGTTTCTTTCGTACGTCAACCTGTGGCAGGGCTGTGTCGTCGTATGACCCTCGTGCTCGTGCACACAAACAAATACAACAGGAAGCCACGATAAAGAGCACTTTGATCACTGCACATTTACATTGACTACATGTCCACTTTATTATTTTTACTCATATTTTCACGTTTCTTCTCTTTTTAGTTTAATGGAAAACCAGGAGACCTGATCGAGATCTTCCGTGATGGACCCTATCAGCACTGGGCCGTCTACATCGGAGAGAATGAAGTGGTTCATTTAGTTACAGAAGGTGAGTGAAGTGATAACTATATTCACGTTAGAATATCACATGGACATGACGTGTATTTCATGATGGCACCTTCCTCCTTTCCTCTTTCTTTGCCTCCCTGTTCTTCCTGTTTGTCTTTTCTATAAAACACACAGGTGGTGACTCATCTGGCTCGTCGGAGAGTCTGAGCAGCAGAGCAGAGGTGAAGCGTGAGAAGCTCACCGACGTGGTCGGCAATCACCGTTTCAAAGTCAACAATCTGCTGGATGAAAAGTACGAGGCTCGTGATCCCTACGTCATAGTGAAGGAGGCCTGTGCGATGGTGGGCTGCGAGCTACAGTACAACGTTGCCACTTACAACTGTGAGCACTTTGCTACCGACTTGCGATACGGCAAGGCAGAGTCTCGGCAGGTGTGTATCTAACTGTTGGGTTCGTTAACCTCGTTAACTCTTCCACAGCAAAATTAGTGGGTAGATGTTGAGTGACTGTCTTACTTTATATTTACATCAGGAGCAGGTCCTCTCTATGGAGGCAGCCATGTTTTTTACAGTAGCCCAGACTGGACAAACAAAACCTTTTGATTTTCTATGACGACTGAAGCTGCCACAGGTTCTCTCTCATGTTTGGAAGGGGAGGGTGAGGTGAGGGGTGTTCAGCTGCAACATGTGGTTTCATAAGGGGACTGTGGCAGAGCCTAGTGACCTTTGACCTGCAGTTTGTCGATTGTTTAAGTAATAACGGTTCTTCTCATCTTGTCTCTCGCAGGTTCAAACAGCAGCTGTGATCACAGGCGTCGCTGTAGCAGGTGTGGCCTTAGCAGCTTTAGGTGCATTTCTGTTCAGCAGCCTTTCCGGCAAACAGGAAAAGGAAGAGGAAGAGGAAGAGGAAGACTACAGGAAGAAAACAAGAAGACATCATCAACACTGGCACTAATGAGACAGAAACATAGTGTTTGGGTGTAGAAAAAATCTGAATCCAATAAAAGATCAGTTTGTTAAAGTTAAAGTAAATATCCCTGCAACAGAGTAAAAAAAGAAATAATATGTGTGTGAGTTTGGAAGTGGATCCACTTTAGAACACGATAGCAGAGCTTTGACAGGATTTAGACAAGTAAGGGGGGATGTTACCGTGATGCACATTTCACAGATGATTCACCACAGAGCTGCGAGGGAAGGAAGATGATGAAAGAGAAGGACACAGCAAAGAGAAACAAGAAGAGGTCTGTTGTAGTTTCACTAATCTGCCTCTAGAGGGGGATGAAGACTGTTAAATCAGACCCAGACACAGTCTCGTTCGCTCCACAGGGGATGAGAAAAATCAGAAAATGTGCTTTTAATGATGCTCTGAGAGGGGAAGACAAACTTATATTGATCTTTGTTTCCCAGTTCCTTATTTCCCGTATGGTTTCATCCTCTTATCATTTCTGTGTTTGTATGAGCTTTTGTATCATTTTTATTGCTCACCTCATATGAGATTATCTTTTATAATTGTATTGTTTCCCCCGCAAAAGCATTTACTTAATTGTAACAATAAATATTTTCCATCTTATTTTTATCTTGTTAACCAGACTTTGTTCTGTTTTATTCAAAACAATATTCTACTTCTAAATCCACATATATGTGAATTGGCTCAATGCTGTTTGATGGATGCCAAAATTGTTTTACTTCATGGATG
Source organism: Hippoglossus stenolepis (assembly GCF_022539355.2). NCBI lineage: Eukaryota > Metazoa > Chordata > Actinopteri > Pleuronectiformes > Pleuronectidae > Hippoglossus > Hippoglossus stenolepis. Next base: position 2,872,130 of record NC_061492.1, read on the forward strand.
GACGGGTTTCTGATTATAATTTCATCTCTTTTTTTAACTTGGCAGTGTTTAAGCTTTAAAAGTGCTATATAAAATATAATGTATTATCATTATTCATCTCTTTCAATCACAATGTGAGACTTTGCTGTCAAACTTCTAACCTGCAATGTTGTAGTTTGGATTTTTTTCACCAGACAAGACATTTAGCTTTTCCTGTAGACAGGAGTTGTGTGTTTCTTTATGCTCCTGCTGTAGAAACATTAAAACCTACAGTTAAGTATGCACATGTACACACATAAGGTTTCCATCTCGTATTTTTCTTCACTTCTAGCCTTTGATTACACACAATCTGCATAATCCAGGTTTGAACTGAAAAACACAAAACCACAACAAATTCAACAAAAGCCATAGAAACCATATATCTCACACCGAACTGTGATGTTAACAGGTTAATTCACACAGCACATGTATTTGAATGTTGAATTACTGTTAATCTACACAGGTTACAAATATTCCTGTAGATATCACATATGTGGTGGTGCCGTTAATTCACATTCCTCACCGTACGCTGCTGTTTAACTCACAGTGATAAGCAGTTAACCGTCAGTGTATTTTCTCCTTTGAATTTCATCACCTTCTTTATTCTCAGAGATGTGAAAACCCCCCCAGGGACACAGGTTTCAACTCCCATTGGTCACTCTGGACCCCATGACCTGTGAGGTCACCGGGCCAATATAAGGCCAGGTCTCCCCCTCTTCTGTCTCTTCTGCCCTCTTCCTACGATCCTTCCACAGGAGGGAAGGCTGTCGAGCCTCTTCTCCAGCTCACATCTTCTCTTCCCATCCAACTCTTCGAGAGGAGCACAAAGGTGCAGCTTCCAGCTCATCTCACCAAGGAAACCTCCTCGCCCTCCAAGCTCTACCAACCCTTCAAGCAGCGACTCGATGTCCTGCTTGAAAACTTCAACCAGCAACTGAGTTACACAGCTCAACAGAATCACTAAGGCAGGAGCCACAACCAGCCAGAAGACTTCACCGAACTTCGAACTGCACAGCAACTTCCTTTTTCCCCTTTCCACGGACGGGTAACACAACTGGGCTTAATAATTATACTAGGCTAAGCAAGACTGTTTATTCGATTCTGTGTTTATAAGTTTGATTTGTGGTGTTGTGATATTTTGGGTACAAGTTATTGAGAAAGTAATGTTAGTCTGTTATGCTCTTCACAGTCTTTCGTTGCATCCAATCTAGTAACTTTGTCTAATTTGGCACACACACAGACACATGCATATTCCTTCACCTAATTATCTCTGACTCCTGCTACATGTCGTAAAGACAATAGGGGGGGGTGTGTTATCTCTTTGGCCAGCCACCATCTTGAAAGCACGCTGACTCACACAGACACACACACATGTATACACACATACCTATCTTTGTTTAGCAATTAGACCGTTAGTAATTTGTGTTTTTATACTTTATTATATTCATAATAAATGTTTTTCTTTCACAAATGTTTTTTCATTAATGTTGCATAAGTGAATTTTGCCAACCTCTACACTGTCAAGAACTCCATATCCTTCAACTTAGCTAACTATCTATATGGTAATTTTGGTTATAGTTATTAATTTAATTGTTAATCAGAGTTCCAAATTTGTAGTTAGAACCTTTATGAGACTTAATCAATAAATTGGCTATCTTTTCCCTTCCTTTGAAGGGTGGTGCCCCGAGGTAACTTTAATCAATTAAAGGTATTATTTAATATTAATAATAAAATATTAATATTTAATATTTTATTTTGATAACCAAATTTATTGAATGCCGAAAGGCACACCATTTTATGGTATCATGTTTAATGCATTATGGCACAACATCTGAAACAGATAAATAATTTCACTTCCAGAAATCCTATTAGTATCTTTCATGGCCTGTTAATGGATGTGTGTTTGTGCTGTGGAAAAGAATTCAATTATATTCAGATCAACGAGACAAGACAACTAAGAGATGGACCTGGTGAATAAAAAGTGTGAGTATTAATATTCCAGTAAGTGATGGGAATCCTCATCTTATCAATATGGAGATGGGTGTTTTCATTATACATCCTATTATTCTATCTGGCCTGCGTGTGTTTGACATTATTCACGATCACTGGATATAACGCAAAGATCAACTTTTGGCAAACACAATTCTAATTAAAATTACTGCAAATTTTGGTAAGAATTTGAGCATGTTAAAGCCCTCAAAAAGCCAATTCATTTGCCTGAATTTTTTTTTGTAATAATAATAATTAAAAGCTTTGGGTATTGCAGATTTACTAACCAGTCTTTTCTCATATGGGAGGAGTAAATCAATAATAAAAATAAATTAAAGCCCTCAAAAAGCCAATTCATTTGCCTGAAAAAAAAAAACTGTTTTAATTAAATACAAAAAGAACCAGAAATATCAATGTTTAATGAAATTTCTAGGGCTAGTGGAGAGAGCGATCAATGACCAAGCGCACGTCTCCGCGTTGCATGCGTTTTGCGCACTGCGGCAAGGATAAACGCTTCACTTCCTTTGTGTCACGTGATGTCGATTCTTGCCTGCTAATTGCTCATTCCGGTCAACGCTATCAATTGCACATCACACTGTGAACATTTTATGTAAATTGAATGATAGTTGTAAAACAAAGCTTATTTCCTGTTGCCAGTAGGTGGCGCCATCAGTATTATTACATACAGACTAATAGATCTGTTCAAGTAGGGGCTCTCATGTAGCGTGAGCAATTTTGTGTCAATTGGACAATGTTACAACAACCTCATTTTCACACTGATCAGTAGGTGGCACTATGACCCTGAGAAAATATTGACACATGGAGCTGTTCAGGCTTGGACTCTGATCATGAGACAGAAGTTTGGTGGTGATAGGACAATGCACAGAGGAGTTATGACAACATCGTCTCCTTTGGCCAAGGATGAACCTTCGCCGTACCTCAATGTTTACACGGTTTGAGGAAATGTCACAATTCTGAGAGAGAGAGAGAGATGTGGAGTGGAGTTGTTTGTTGACGGCTCAGTTAGTTTTTATCTCCATGTTGTTGTGATGATACTCATCTCAATTTGAAGTTGATCTGATGAAAGCCCTGGGACATATACAGAGCCAGAACTCTGTATATTGTTGCATCTGTGACGCTGTGAGAGAACATTTGCACGATTGAAACAATTTAAAAAGCAAATCAAACATCCTTATATTTTCCTGCAAAGTACAGATACTCTTTTCAAAAGTGACATAACACAACATGTTGAAATAAAAAACACATCCATTGTTGGGAAGATAGTTTTCATTTAATTCTACTTCGATTAAGATATTAAATATAAAATGAAGAATTGATCACAACGCAACAAATTAGTGGGATGAAAAAATGTGATCTTTGCTAAATATATTTTTAAAATGAGGAAAATCATTTACACTGAAGAAATGTATCTTAAATTGTGTTTTATTGCAAATAAATTGTGTGCAAATGATTATTTGATCCGTTTAAAAAGTGAAAAATGACATGAAAGACAAAGAAACATCCCTAACATCACATCACATCACATTTCAATTAGCTGACGCTTTTATCCAAAGTGACAATAAGAGCATCAACCATGAGAGAACAAACCCAGAACAACAAGAATCAAGTACAATTTGCTTCAAGAAAGCCAAACTACAAAGTGCTATATGTAAGTGTTATATAAGTGCTACTAGATATATAGATTGTTACTAAACAGATATAGAAGTATATATTTTATCTTTTATCCAAGGTGAAGTCTGAAGAGATGTGTCTTTAGTCTGATCATCCAGATGATTTAATGCCTTATGGTCTTATCTGATTCAAGGTCAAGTCTTTTAACTGTGTTGAACAACAACCTTTTTCTCTCCAGATTGCACAAGTGAGATTGTTTATTTAAAAGTTTAAATCATAATCACTGTCAGCTACATGCCAACATTCATTGTTGCCAGTGTTTGGGATTTGTTCTTGTTTTGTTCTTGTTGTCTTCCTCTTCCTCTTAACTGCTGGAACTACTGCTGCGAAACAGAGATCTACATAAAGCAATTGTCCCACCTACTGCGAGTCCTGCAGCGACAACGGGGCTTCCGGTGACCAAGACGACTGCGACGCCTGCGATCAAAGATTTTTTTTTCACCTGCGAGAGACAAGATGAGACTAACCGTTATTTTTTAAACAATCGACAAACTGAAGGTCAAAACATTTTGATAATCTTTCATTGAAATATAATCTCTGCCACAGTCCCCTTATGAAACCACACTTAAAGGTTCAATGTGTAGAATCTAGTGACATCTAGTGGTGAAGTGTCATGTTGCAGCTGAACACCCCTCACCTCACCCTCCCCTTCCAAACATGAGAGAGAACCTGTGGTAGCTTCAGTCGTCATAGAAACTCAAAAGGTTTAGTTTGTCCAGTCTGGGCTACTGTAAAAAACATGGCTGCCTCCGTAGTGAGGACCTGCTCCTGATGTAAATATAAAGTATTTAAATATAAAGTATGTTGATAAAAAGTATTTAAATATAAACGACCCATTCTAGGGTAAAGAAAACAACAATTCGTACAATTTAGATGAAACACACTAGTGGAAACATCACTAGGATTATTGTATATTCAATTTCTGCCAATAGATCCTTTCACCTAAATCTTACACACTGGACCTTTCATGACTGTGAGATGGTTGGTTTAACTTTCTGGATTATTATGTATATGTGGTATGCCCCAAAATATTTGATTTAATTACTTTAATAGTAATTTTTGCAATTATTCCAAATAATATACGTGATAGTCACGTGGGTGAATGTTTCATATGCATTATGGAGAGATCAGTAAATGGCAGCAGCACTCAGGTGGAACGTGTGGCACGGGAGCAGCTGCACCCCGTACTGTCTGTTTGGGGGTAACTTCCGCCCACATGCCAGATGCAGTCTGGATGATGAGCTGAATGCTCCGTGTCTTTATTGCTGCTGCGTTCATGCTGTATTTGACAGGTTAGCAGTGGGTGAGAGTCACCTACATTAACTCCTTAAAGTTTAGCTTTATCACCACGAGTGTTATTGAGACATGTTGACGTTGTTTTGATTATTTTACTAGACTGTTAAAAACTTCGAAACTCCGCTGGACAGTGAGGCGGGAGACACTCGCGCCACCGGGTGGGCGGTGACCACATTCGCCTGTATAGGTGTTTGTTTTACCTGCGCGTAGTCTTGCAGGCAGGTCGCTATAGAATGGCGTTTACTTTACACAGTGTGTATTTCAGCGCCGACACACACACACGCACGCTGTAATAAAGTCACGTATTGTTATTGTGCCTTATAAAGACCAGTTATAAGCTAATGTTCAATAGGTTTATATTGAAAATGTTTGTATTTCAAATTGTGTTGAATTTGAATAAGATGCAGTCCGGATGATGAACTGAATGCTCCGTGTCTTTATTGCTGCTGCATTCATGCTGTATTTTACAGACATACTTTGTTGCTGTGGTACCAATCCTGGGACCCGTACCTTATACGACACAGTGAAGGTGACAGATGAACCCAGTGATTAAAGAGTTTGTTCATCTTCCTGGAGTGTTAGAAATATCACAATGGACTCACATCTGCATGTATTCAGCTGCATGTATGTATTCAGCATGTATTCAGCTGCACACATATAAAGTGCAGCCACAAATTAGTGGGATGATAAATGGCAACATGTGATCTTTTCTAAATATATTTTGAAAATGAGGAAAATCATTTACACTGAAGAAATTTATCTTAAATTGTGTTTTATTGCAAATAAATTGTGTGCAAATGATTATTTGGTCCGTTTAAAAAGTGACGAATGACAAGTCAGACAAAAAGAAACCTCCAGATGATTTAATGCTTTATTGTCTTATCTGATTCAAGGTCCAGTCTTTTAACTGTGTTGAAGGAACCACAACTACCGTTTTCTCTCTAGTCTGCACAAGTGAAATTGTTTATTTAATTAGTTCAATCATAATCAATGTCGGCTGCATCAACTCAAACAATGGAGAGATCTTTCTTGTCATTTTCTGTCTCATTAGTGCCAGTGTTGATGATGTCTTCTTCCTGTAGTCTTTCATTTTCCTTTTCCTCTTCCTTTTCCACTTCGCCGGAATAGCTGAACAGAGTTACTCCACCTATTACTAAGGCCCCACCTGCTGCAGCGACGCCTGCGATCCAAGCTGCTCTTTTAACTCTGAGAGACAAGATGAGAAAAACCATTGTTATTTAAACAATCGACAAACTGCAGGTCAAGGTCACTAGGCTCTCACACGTCCCCTTATGAAACCACATTTAAAAGGTTCAGTGTGTAGAATCTAGTGGCATCTAGTGGTGAAGTGTCATGTTGCAGCTGAACACCCCTCACCCCACCCTCCCCTTCCAAACATGAGAGAGAACCTGTGGCAGATTCAGTCGTCATAGAAACTGAAAAGGTTTAGTTTGTCCAGTCTGGGCTACTGTAAAAACATGGCTGCCTCCATAGAGAGGACCTGCTCCTGATGTAAATATAAAGTAAGACAGTAACTCAACATCTACCCACTAATTTTGCTGTGGAAGAGTTAACAAGGTTAACGAACCCAACAGTTAGATACACACCTGCCAAGACTCTGCCTTGCCGTATCGCATCTCGGTAGCAAAGTGCTCGCAGTTGTAAGTGACAACGCTGTACTGTAGCTCGCTGCCCACCATCTCACAGGCCTCCTTCACTATGACGTAGGGATCACGAGCCTCGTACTTTTCATCCTGCAGATTGTTGACCTGGTGACACTCATTGCCGACCACGTCCGTGAGCTTCTCACGCTCACCTCTCCTCTGCTGCTCAGAAGCTCAAACGAGCCAGATGAGTCACCACCTGTGTGTTTTATAGAAAGAGAAAACAGGAAGAACAGGGCAAAGAAAGAGGAAAGGAGGAAGGTGCCATCATGAAATACATGTCATGTCCATGTGATATTCTGACGTGAATATATTTATCACTTCACTCACCCTCTGGAACTAAATGAACCACTTCATTCTCTCCAATGTAGACAGCCCAGTGCTGATAGGCCAAACGGCTGATCTCGATCAGGTCTCCTGGTTTTCCATTAAACTAAAAAGAAACATGAAAATATAAATAAAAATAATAAACTGGACATGTAGTCAATGTAAATGTGCAGTGATCAAAGTGCTCTTCATCGTGGCTTCCTGTTGTATTTGTTTGTGTGCACGAGCACGGGGTCATATTACGACACAGCCCTGCCACAGGTTGACGCATGAAAGAAACTCCACTAATGTATCAGGACTTGGAGGAAAGTTTACTTGAGTCGTTTTCACACCTAAAGTCTGAAACCAACATTGTTTCCATTTGATCTGTTTAGATTTGGTTTCACATTGTAATTCATGGAGCGCACTATCCTGCATTAAATCAGAAAGTCCAAACTCTGCAGTTATAGTTTCACTCTGCAAACAAACCGAACCATGTTTCAGTTTGATCCGACCCTGAACGCCTCTTTGGTGGAGGAACCTTTCACACCTGATATTTAAGTCAAAGGGTCCGGACCAAACAAGGAAGGTGTGAAAGCGCCTTTAGAAACTAACCTGTTGTGGTTATTGCACAGATAATTTTAAACATGGATATTTTTACCTCCATTTTACTTGTTGCATCACTTTGTGCCACACAGGGACTTCAACTGTCCATAACTCACTTTAGTTAATAGTTAACATATATTTATTTATTATATTTACCTTTTGACCTTATTTATATTACAATCAGTCATACGACAGCAAATCAGATAAATAACACACTGGCTTTTGTTTCATGCAACATACTTTCCTTATTCTTAATGAACCGACAGCACCTCAGTTCCTATTGGTGGTGCACACGTTTAGTTTTCTTCTGCACAGTCACACTTTAGATGTTTCATCAAGTTTGTCTTCAGTTCTAACTTTGAGTCACTCACTGAAGCCGGCCATTAAATACAGGAGGTAGCTAATTGGACTGGACCATGTGCCTTCCACATCATAGGGCAGGATGATTTGGATTTATAATTTAATTTGGTTAATTGGTTTCATGTTTAATGCTGACTTACTAATTAGCTGTTTTTTTGGGGTGGAATTTGTAGTTAAGCTGTTTGTCTTTGTTTGCTCCTTCTGTTTCTGAAATGCTCTGATCAGTCATCATACATCTTCTCCTTTGTTAGATCTGTTTCTGTTCAGTCGACCCCTTATGGACCAGAACTCTGTATTTTGTTCACTTTTAGGTAAATAAATCAGTTTATTGTTGAAAAGCAGCTGTGATCACACACTTCATCCTGTTTATTCTGGTTTCTGTTGTAAACTCTTTGATAGAATTACATTTTAAAGCTGCATTAAAATGATAATTTTATATTTTACTCACTCAACCAAAACACTTTGCACACATTACGTGAACAAACTCAAAGTAAAGTTGATATATTTTAATCTACACCTATTTATGACATCACAAGTCTGTGCCTTGATGCACAAACAACCTTTTAAACTGTTTCACTGTAAAGGAACAAAACTAAATCTACAGTAACTAATGAGCAGCAGGAGACTCACCGTTTGTGCCATGTCTTCAGCTCTTCGTCTATCAGCTTCTGCCGCAGCCTGTGTGTGTGCACCGGAATACTGCAGATAAAGAACCTGTATAACTTGCCTTAACGGCCCAAATTTCACAATAATTTATAAGCGGAGTGCTGAGTGTCATTTCTCGTGAATTTTGAAGCAGGTTCGTTCATGTTTCGACCGTTTGTGACGCTGTGAGAGAACATTTGCTCAATGTAAGTATTGAGGTGGGAGGCGAATACAGCCCGAGGTTAAGATCCTACTTTCAGGAAGGCGTCCAAACTGGGAGAGCTGTAAGTTTCACTTGTAGTGGAAAATAACTAAGTGTGGTTGAAACCTATTTTGTAGTTGAAGAGTAACTTTTTGCAGACCTGTCTAAGACTCCATGACCTGAAGTGTTTGTGACCTGAAACCTATATGACCTTTCTATATACCTGTTTGACCTTTCTATTACTTGTGGACTGTCCAAGAATCTAATGGAAACTATGCAAATCATTTATTCCTGTGTTTTAATTCCTGTCTCAAACTGCGCCTACAGAACCAGTCTGAACTGGCTCAGGCAAACAGCCTTAGTTCTCCTATATAAGATCCTTGCATTTGACTGTTCCTCATCTTCACTCTGAGATCACTGTGACTCTCTGTGTTGATCCTTTCTGCAGAAAGCCCCTATTAAAATACACAAAGACAAATTTGGTGTTCCAGCCTCTTGTGTTTTCAGATTTCCATCACAAATTCTACTTCGATTACATTAAATATATAATGAAGAATTGATCACAACAAAACAAATGAGTACAATGAAAAAATGGAAACGTGATAAATGGCTTTTCTAAATATATTTTTTACATTCACAGTTTAGATTCAAGTCTTAAAATTAGGAAAATAATTTTCACTGAAGAAAGACTTAAATTAGTTCTGATTCAAGGTCCAGTCTTTTAACTGTGTTGAAGGAACCACAACAACCGTTTTCTCTCTAGTCTGCACAAGTGAAATTGTTTATTTAAATAGTTTCAATCATAATCAATGTCGGCTGCATCAACTCAAATAATGGAGAGATCTCTCTTGTCATGTTTCTGTCTCATTAGTGCCGGTGTTGATGATGTCTTCTTGTTTTCTTCCTGTAGTCTTCCTCTTCCTCTTCCTCTTCTTCCTCTTCCAGTGTGTAGAATTTTGTGAAATGTAGTGGTGAAGTGTCATGTTGCAGCTGAACACCCCTCACCTTACCCTCCCTTCCAAACATGAGGAGACTCACCCTTCGTGCCATGTCTTCAGCTCTTCATCTATCAGCTTCTGCCGCAGCCTGTGTGTGTGCACTGGAATACTGCAGATAAAGAACCTGTATAACCTGCCTGCACGGCCCAAATTTCACAATAATTTACTAGCGGAGGGCTGAGTTTCATTTCTCATGAATTTTGAAGCAGGTCCGTTCATGTTTCGACCATTTGTGACGCTGTGAGAGAACATTTGGCTCAATGTAAGTACTGAGGTGTCAGGAGAATCACAGCCCGAGGATCAGATCTTATGTTCAGGAACACGTCCAAACTGGGAGAGCTGTAAGTTTCACTTCTCCCCAGCTCCTCGTTGAGAGCTTGAAACAGGAAGGCCTCAGTCAGAGCAACACTGGGATCCCGTCGCTTTTAGCAGGATGTTTGGAGAGATTCCCCCACTCAGATCAATGCTGCTGTGTTTTGTATGAAAAGCAGCTGTCATACAGTACGTCCTGCTCCCGGGCCAAGAGACACTTGAACCATCACAGCTACAAGTGTAACCCTCATCTCAACACTTACATCAGACCCACTTTCAAAAACATCCAGACTCTGTAAAACACCTTTATTTCCACAAATGTCTCCACTTGAAAGTTATAACACTCATATTGGTCCTCACAGAGATAGAGACATAAGAGCATGCACCCCCACACACATGCAGCATGTAGATCTGTGTGAATCCTCCTGGCTCCACCTGCCTCGTCTGTAACAGGCTCCACATGTGAACAGTGTCGGACTGTGAGCTTTTTTATTTCAACACGCCAGTTATGTTACTTTGAACGCTGTGATCTGAACTTTGCAGGAAAATAAAGGATGTTGATGTGTTTTTGAACAAAGTAAATGAAGCGTGAGAGGTGGAGCAGGGCAGCGGAGAGGAAGAGGAGAACACAGTGATGCTTCTTTCTTGTGCCTCTAGTTATGAGGTTGAGAGGGTGTTTATCCTCCGTCGTGTCTGTGCCAACATTGTGCTGCATCACAGTCCGACACTGTTCACATGTGGAGCCTGTTACAGACGAGGCAGGTGGAGCCAGGAGGATCTGCCACAGATCTACATGCTGCATGTGTGTGTGTGTGTGTGTGTGTGTGTGTGTGTGTGTGTGTGTGTGTGTGGGGGGTGCATGCTGTTATGTTCTATTCCTGTGAGGACCAATATGAGTGTTATAACTTTCAAGTGGAGACATTTGTGGAAGTAAAGGTGTTTTACAGAGTCAGACGCTTTTTTGAAAGTGTCTGATGTGTAAGTGTTGAGATGAGGGTTACACTTGTAGCTGTGATGGTTCAAGTGTTCGCATTGTATGACAGCTTTTTCATACAAAGCACAGCAGCATTGATCTGAGTGGGGGAATCTCTCCAAACATCCTGCTAAAAGGGACGACGGATCCCATGTTGCTCTGACTTAGCCTTCCTGTTTCAAGCTCAACGAGGAGCTATTGGGAGAAGTGAAACTTACAGCTCTCCCAGTTTAATGTTCCTGAACATAAGATCTGATCCTCGTGGGCTGTGATTCTCCTGACACCTCAGTACTTATGTGGCAGAATAGTGGAGCAGGTGCAAGAGAGCGGCAGAAATGTCTGCACCGCATTGTTCTCCCTCTCTGGGTCTTTTCTCATTGTATGACTTTGTAGTGGTTCAAGGTGGATCCCCCGCCAGGACTGGGATCCTTAAGGTGCTGTTGGCATGTTCACTGCCTCGTGAGTATTCACTACTACTGGTTATTTAACCGTGCTTTATTGTTGGCCGATCACACAGCTGTGCACCGTAGCCCCCCTGAGCTAAGTTCTACCACCACAGAGTAAGAAAGAGGTTTCTGCGTTGTCTTAACGTGTTTGTTTGTCTCCACCTGTCGCTTGCCTACATTTAGCCTGGCTTTCCTGTGCTGCTTTACTGCTTGCTTGTATTTGTTGTTTTGTCTGATATGTGTCTGCTTTTTGATTTGTGGGTCTCTATTATGTGTGTTCACTTCTATATTTTACAGGAGCTGAGAGCCTGAGGTGGTGGAGGCTGGTGTTTTCTGTGGTGTTGTCTCCTCCTGTGTGCTGTGCTATTCACCCCCAATCCGTCACTGTTGTGTGTGTGTGTGTGAGGATGTGTGTGCACGCAGGATTGTGGTGACTCTCCTGACGTTCACTAGCCTGCCTCAGCCCTGACCACCCCCCTTCTTACATGTGAAATGGTGTGATGGCTCTTTTAAAGATTTAAATTGTGATTTGAAATAAATATATTATTGTCGGATGGAACCATATCTCAGGCTCCATAGTGTACTGAGCCTGATTGCCTTGGCGGTTAATATTGCTGGAAGTCATCAATACTCCCTGGATTAATATTCCAGGTTACGCATAGCTTTCGTGATTGGACTATTTAAATGTTAAATTAGATCACACTACTTCTGGGCCACACTTACATCGTGCAAATGTTCCTCTCACAGCTTCACAAATGGTTGAAACCTGAACCCACCTGCTGTACACCATAAGAAATGACACAAAGTATTGTTACATTAGGGCCGCAGGCAGGTTATACAGGTTCTTTTATCTTGCAGTCCAGTGCACACACAAAGGATGCGCCAGAAGCTGATAGATTAAGAGCTGAAGACATGGCACCAACGGTGAGTCTCCTGCTGCTCATTAGTTACAGAGATTTAGTTTTGTCCCTTCAGAGTGAAACAGTTTAAAATGTTCTTTGTGAGTGACAAGGTGAAGGCGCAGACATGATGTCATAAATAGGTGTAGATTAAAATATATCAACAAACTTCACTTTGAGGTTGTTCACGTAATGTGTGCAAGGTTTACATATGAGTAAATACAACATTAGCATTTTAATGTAGCTTCAAAATGTAATTCTATCAAAGAGTTTACAATAGAAAACCAGAATAAACAGGATGAAGTGTGTGAATGCCAGCTGCTTTTCAACAACAAACTGATTTATTTACCTAAAAGTGAATAAAATACAGAGTTCTGGTCCATAAGGGGTCGACTGAACAGAACTTAAGTTTCTATAAACTTAACCAAAAATGTAACTGAACAGAATCGGACCTGAACAAAGACAAAAACAGATCTAATAAAGGAAAAGATATATAAAGACTGATCAGAGCATTTCAGAAACAAAGGAGCAGAGAGAGAGTTATAGAGAAAGAAAGAGAGAGAAATGTAACATAAATGAGGTCAGAAGGTAGACATAATAAACAAATGTTAACTATTAACTAAAGTGAGTTATTGATAGTTAAAGTCCTTTGTGTGGCACAAAGATGGCGAAACACATAAACATGAAGATCAATTGCAGTGGAAATAAATAAAATACTGAGGTAAAAATATCCATTTTCAATCAATCAATCAATCAAATTTTATTTGTGTAGCCCATATTCACAAATCACAATTTGTCTCATAGACAGGGTGTGAGCATCCTCTGCCCTTAACCCCACCTCAGACATGTTTGAAATTATCTGTAGCCAATAACTACAACAGGTTGGGGTTTAAAGACACTTTCACACCTTCCTGGTTTGTTCACGACCCTTTGACTTTCAGTTTTGTCTGAATTTAAATATCAGGTGTGAAAGGTTCCTCCGACCAAAAGAGGCGTTTCAGGGTCAAACTGAACCGTGGTTTGGTTCGTTTGCAGAGTGAAAACTAGAATGCAGAGTTTGGACTTGATTTAATGCTGTTCTCAACTTCTTGCCAAACTTCAACAGAACTTGCTGTCTTCACCTCTGATGATTTAATGCTTGACTCATGCTGACGTTTTCATTTTGTGAGAGTAAAATCTAAATGATGACAGAGTTCCATCAAAACTAATGAAATCATGGGTTCATTAGTTTTCCATCAAACGAAACACGACCTTTTCACATGCACTTTATTCAAAACCACTTGGTGAATACAGCACCTGAACACGTGGATGTCAGAAACACATGTTGTCTACAATCTAATCAATGTCAAGTGAAGGTGGTCTCAGTCCTAGTTGACACCAGGACGAGAGCGTATCTCCTGACAAATGTTTACAGCCCATGAATTACAATGTGAAACCAAATCTAAACAGATCAAATGGAAACAATGTTGGTTTCCAGACTTTAGGTGTGAAAACGACTAAGAACTTCTCCAAGTCCTGATACATTAGTGGAGTTTTTCAGACGTCAACCTGTAGGATGTATCGTCAGATGACCTCGTGCCTGCACACAAACAAACAGCAACAGGAAGCCACGATGAAGAGCACTTTGATCACTGCACATTTACTTTGGACTACATGTCCAGTTTGTTATTTATATTTGTATTTTCATGTTTTTAGTTAATGGAAAACCAGGAGAGATCTGATCAAGATCTTCTCCGTGATGGACACGATCAGCAATGGGCCTTACATCGGAGAGAATGAAGTGGTTCATTTCACTACAGAAGGTGAGTGAAGTGATAACTATATTCACGTTAGAATATCACATGGACATGACGTGATTTCATGGATGGCACCTTCCTCCTTTCCTCTTTCGCCTCCCTGTTCTTCTCAGGTTACTTTCTTTTTCTATAAAACACACAGGTGATCAGTCATCTGGCCTGCCGGAGCTTCTGAGCAGCAATGGAGAGGTGAAGTGTGAGAAGATCACTGATGTGGTCGGGCAATCACCATTTCAGGTCAACAACTGGATGAAAAGTGCTGCTGCTCGTGGAACCTTCCGCCATAGTGAAGGAGGCACGTGCGATGGTGGACAGCGAGCGATCACAACGCCACTTACAACTGTGAGCACTTTGCTATCGATATACGCAAGGCAGCAGAGTCTAGTGTGTATCTATCCGCTGTCTGCTTAACCTCGTTAACTCTTCCAGGCAAAATTAGTGGGTAGATGTTGAGTTTTTTAAAAGGCATTATTGGGTAGACGAAGTCTCTCTGCTTTCTCCACAAAGAGTCATGGTCTTGAACGCCCGCTAACTGAGAAGCTCCCTCTACAACTCTGATATGACTCAAAAGAATCAAAGAGACAGGATTCCTAATAGTTATCTGAAGTATAGTGGAGATACTGATATTGTATATAAAATACTTGATACTAATACATCAGCTGATATATATTCCTATGGTGTCGTTATCAAACCCTTATTACATAAAAATGTAAATGAGGCTTGATATTATACTGTCAATTGTAACTGTACTTAAATTAATATGAATGTAAATAAATCAAAACAAAGCAAATATATGGGGAAATGTGAACCATTAAAATGACCTCGAGAGTAGAAGCAGGAATATTCAGCTGTTTTAAATGGTTAAAGGTTTTATTTACCTGAAGGTGAACAAATATAGAGTTCTGGTCCATAAGGGGTCGACTGAACAGAACTAAGTTTATAAACTTAACCAAATGTAACTGAACAGAATCGAACCTGAACAAAGACAAAAACAGATCTAACAAAGGAGTAGATATATAATGACTGGATCAGGAGTCTCATTTATAACCACATGACCAAAAACAGGTCTAAAACATGCGTACGCCACTTCTCACGCAAATGTTGGGATTTATAAAAACTAATGAAACCATTTGATTTCATTAGTTTTGTTGAACTCTGTCATCATTTATATTTTACCACAAATGAACGTCCTTGTCGTTCAAGCATTAAATCATCAGAGGTGAAGACAACAAGAAGTTCTGCTGAAGTTGTGAAGAAGTTGAGGCAGTGCATTAAATCAGAAAGTCCAACTCTGCAGTTCTAGTTTTCACTTTCACTCTCTCTCTCTCTCTCTCTCTCTCTCTCTATCTCTCTCTCTCTCTCTCTCCTCCTGCTCTGAAATGCCTGGGGTCTCATTTATAACCGTTGTACGCCAAAACAGGGTCTGAAACATGCGTACGCCACTTCCTACGCAATGTTGGGATTTATAAAAACAAACTTGACGGAAAATTTGCTATTTCCACACAAACTCTGACCCATGCATACGAACAACATTTTGGAGATGGGAAAGCAACACGAGACGTGAGGTGGTGAACTAAAGCAGATTATTGATCCACTGATCATTTGCGACATTAAAACCAATAGCTTTAGTTGTGCTCGCGCGACATTTCTCCACAAGAACCTTTTAATTAAAAATATATAAACAACTTACAGCAAATTACGTTCAGATTCCATTTAACATGGAGTTACGGAGCCGAAATAATAATAGGGTTTTAAGGCTATTCTCTGACACCGCGCGTGTATCATCAGACAACAAGTGAACGGACTGCTATCAGGCGCACAGAGCGACCTGGAGATCACTTACAAGAAATGAAGAACTTTCAAATAATACCCCAGAGTGGGAGGTGAGGATCCACTGATGTGAGGGAACTGTCCCATGCTCTAAATAAATAAACACTGACGTGATACTGGTGCGACATTCTCGCGGGATGTACTAACAAAGGACGAGGAGGAAATGAGGGTTCAGCGATGTCTGATCAGCTGATATAGACTTATTGATCTGTGATCTGTGTGCTGAACTCAGTCCAGTATCACACAGATCGACTCGACTTGAACCGAACCATCCTAGTACAAATACTCTAGCATAAAATGATAATTCCTGTTAAATTCTATAGAGAGGGGAGAATACCAGCTGTCACTGAATTTAATAATCCTGCAGTTTTTGATGATTAAATATGATAAGGATGTTGTGCCATAATGCATTAAACGGATACCATAAAATGGTGTGCTTTCGCATTCACAATTTTGTTATCAAATAAAATATTAAATATTAATATTTTATTATTAATATTAAATAATAACTTTAATTGATTAAAGTACCTCGGGCACCACCCTTCAAAGTATGGGAAAGATGAAATAATTATTGGGAATAAAGTCTCATAAAGGTTATAACTACAAATTTGAACTCTGATTAACAATTAAATTAATATAACTATAACCAAAATTGCTCATATAGATAGTTAGCTAAGTTGAAGGATATGGAGTTCTGACAGTGTAGGTTGGCAAAATTCACTTATGCAACATTAATGACAAAGATTAGAAAGAAAAACATTTATTATGAATATAATAAAGTATAAAAACACAAATTACTAACGGTCTAATTGCTAAACAAAGATAGGTATGTGCATACATGTGTGTGTGTCTGTGTGAGCTGGGGCGTGCTTTCAAGATGGTGGCTGGCCAAAGAGATAACACCCTTCCCCTATTGGAATGTTTACGACATGTAGAGATACTGAGGTAGAGTTATGTGTGTGTCTGTGTGTGTGTGTGTGTGTGTGTGTGTGTGTGTGTGTGTGTGTGTGTGTCTGTGTATGTGTGTGTGTGTAGTGTGTGTTTGTGTGTGTGTGTGTGTGTGTGTGTGTGTGTGTCTGTGTGTGTGCCAAATTAGAGGAAGTTACTAGATTGATGCAACGAAAGATCGTGAAGAGCATAACAGATCAACATTACTTTCCTAATATCCAGGCCCAAAACATCACAACACCACAAATCAAAACTGATAACCACACAGAATCGAATAACAGTCTTGCTTAGCCTAGTATAATTATTAAGCCCATGCTACTTCAGTCCTAGAAAGTGGGAAAAGGAAGTTGCTGTGCAGTTCGTAGTTTTGTGTCGTCTTGCTGCTCTCTGTTGAGCTGTAGCTCAGTTGCTGGCTAGTTTGCAAGCAGTGGGACACTTAGCCGCTGCTAGGACGTTGCAGAGCTTGGAGGGTCCAGGAGGTTTCCCTTGGTGAGATGAGCTGGAAGCTGCACCCTTTGTGCTCCTCTCGGGTAGAGCTGGGATGGGAAGAGAAGATGAGCCGGAGAAGAGGCTCCACAGCCTTCTCTCCTTGGAGGAAGTGGGAAAAAAAGATGAGAAAGAGTTGAGAACCTGATCTGAGAGCTGGGCCCGTGACTGACAGGTCACGGGTCCAGACTGACTGCTTGGATGAAACCTGTGCTCCTGGGGGCCTTCACACCTCTGATGCTCCCTGGGAGACCGAGTCTTTGCTCTGGCTTCCTTTGATGCTCCCTGGGAGACTGAGTCTTGGAGGAACATGCGGCTCAGGCTCACCGAACATGTAGGGGCCATGTGGTTTCCCACAAAGAACCATGGCCCAACAATGAGATACAACAAGTTCCCCCCATATTCTGAGAGGTGTTTTTTTGCCCACCTTGAATTGAATCTTTTTTAATTTCAGGCCTGCTCTTTCTATCGTCTTCACTCTACACAGTGCTAATACAGCAGCAGAGTATCAGTGTATTTTATTAGTGACATCACTGCTGTCCCATGAATCGCTTCTTTCACCCCCACCTCACTAACAAACACCTCGATGTCAGTGTCAGAAAGTTTCATTTCCTCATCAGCTTTTGATGCCGTGGACTTGCCAGACTCACGGTAAACCCATTGGTCAGCATAATTTATTATTCATGCCGTGTTTGCATTGACCATTTATGGTTGTGCAAGGTGGAGGGCGGATTGAAGCAGATCCATTTAACGCTTGGTGTGGATCATGATTTATGCAAAGCTGCAATATCATGCTCAGTGAATCGGAATTTTCATATTTATTTCTGCGGGCTTTTGTGCACACATACACTTTTAGTAATGAACCACTTCACGGTTTTTATTAATGAGACCTCAGAGCATTTCAGAAACAAAAGGAGGAGAGAAAGAGAGAGAGAGAGAGAGAGGAGAGAGAGAGAGAGAGAGAGAGAGAGAGAGAGAGAGAGAGAGCGTGAGTTAGAAAGAAAGAAAGAAAGAGAGAGAGAGAGAGAGAGAGACAAAGAGGTAGAAAGAAAGAGAGAGAGAGAGAGAGAGAGAAGAGAGAGAGAAAGAAATAGAGAGAGAGATGTAATATAAATAAGGTCAAAAGGTTTATATAATAAATAATTAAATGTTAAACTATTAACTAAAGTGAGTTATTATAGCAAAGTCCTTGTGTCCACAAAGTGATGAAAAACGTAAAATACATAAACATGAAGATCGGTCTTTGTAATGGAAATAAATTAAAATACTGGAGGGTAATATCTATATCCTGAATTTAAATATCAGGTGTGAAAGGTCCTCCACCAAAAGAGGGCGCTCAGGGTCAAATCGTGAACCGTGGTTTGTCTGCTTGCAGAGTGAAAACTAGAACTGCAGAGTTTGACTTTCTGATTTAATGCTGCCTCAACTTCTTCACAACTTCAACAGAACTTCTTGTTGCCTCATCTCTGATGATTTAATGCTTGAACGCCAAAACGACTAAGCAAACTTTCCTCCAAGTCCTGGGATAATAGTGAGTTTTCTGCACGTCAACCTGTGGCAGGCTGTGCCTGCCGTGAGGGACCCTCGTGTTTCGCCAGGGGGTGCACAATGCAGCTAAGCAACAGGAAGCCACGATGAAAAAGAGCACTTGATCACTGCACATTACTTGACTACATGTCCACTTTATTATTTATATTTGTATTTTCGCTGTTTCTTTTAGTTGTTAATGGAAAACCAGGAGACCTGATCTAGATCTTCCATGAAGTTATCAGCACTGGGCCGCCTACATCGGAGAGAGAATGAAGTGGTTCATTTAGTTAACGAGGGTGAGTGAAGTGATGACCATATTCATGCTAGGAATATCACATGGACAAAGATTGTATTTAAGCAGATGGCACCTTCCTCCTTTCCTCTCTAGCTTCCTGCCTCTTCCTGTTTGTCTTTTCTATAAACACACAGGTGGGCTCGCTTCTGAACGCCAAAGCAGAGGTGAAGCGTGAGGAAGCTCACCATGCACGTGGTCTATTCCCATTTCCAGGTCAATCTGTTGGATGAAAAGTACAAGGCTCAGATCTTTCCATCATAGTGAAGGAGGCCTGTAGACAGGGCATGAGCTAACGTACGGCGTTGTCAAGTACAACAGCAAGCACTTGCTATCGTATTTATACGGCAAGGCAGAGTCTCACAGGTGTGTATCTAACTGCTGGGTTCAAGTAACCTGCTAACTCTTCCACAGCAAACAGTGGGTAGATGTTGTGCTTTGTGCTGCTTACTGACAGCAGACGAGTCTTCCTTCTGTTTTCCTCCACAAAGTGAGCTATGGTCTTGAACGCCTCCGCTAACTGAGAAGCTCTCTAAACTCTGATATGACCTGTGAACTGTGACAGGATTCCTAAGAAGTTATCTGAAGTGCATGTAGTGGAGAT
This sequence comes from Hippoglossus stenolepis, assembly GCF_022539355.2. Lineage (NCBI taxonomy): Eukaryota > Metazoa > Chordata > Actinopteri > Pleuronectiformes > Pleuronectidae > Hippoglossus > Hippoglossus stenolepis. The sequence continues at coordinate 2,892,022 of NC_061492.1, forward strand.
ACTGATATTGGGGGATATAAAACATTTATGATACTAATACATCAGCTGATATATATTCCTATGGTGTCGTTATCAAACCCTATTACATAAAATGTAAATGAGTTTGATATTAATGTTGTTTAATTGTAAACTCTACTTTAAAATTAATATGAATATAATGAATCAAAATAGCAAGATATAGAGCTAAAAGAAATGTGAACTAATAAATGACTCTGAGAGTGAATATAAATATTCTGTATACATTGTAGAGGAAATACTGATTAATAATGTGAAGATACATCTTAAATAGTAGTAATAGTAATTTAATGTTATTGTTTGGTAAACTGTTTCATAAACAGGTTTAATCAGGCAAAGTTTAGTTTGTTTGCTCAGTTTCTGCAGCTCGAATAGAAACCACACTTTACATTTAAAACAATCGTGTTTATAATAAACCAGATGTCATGTGAACAGAAAGAATCAGAACATGATTTATAATAGAGCAAACAAGCTTTAAAATGACATTTCAACTGGAATCACAGCAAAAACAGATGAAAGTTAAAACTCATTTTATTGAGCCTTTTATCTATTTATCTATTTACTTATTTGAATAATAATCTATGTGAACTGAATACATGGATGGAATCATTGTGATATTTCAATGACTAAGCAGGAAGATGAACAAACCTTTAATCACGGGTTCATCTGTCACCTTCACTGTGTCAGATACATAATAATCCAGAACGTTCAACCAACCATCTCAGCAGCCATAATAATAGTCCAGTGTAAGATTTAGTGAAAGATCTATTGGCAGAAATTGAATATACAATAATAGCGATGTTTCCACTAGTGTGTTTCATCTAAATTGTATGAATTGTTGTTTTCAATTCCTAGAATGGGTCGCTTATATTTAAATACTTTATATGGAACATATTTTATATTTAAATACTTTATATGAACATACTATATTAAATATTTTATATGAACATATTTATATTTAAATACTTTATATGAAAATATTTTTATATGAATATAATTAGTATTTAAACACAGTATTTACATCCTCGTGAGCAGGTCCTCTCTGTATGGAGGTGGCTATGTTTTTACAGTAGCCTGTGACTGGACAAACTAAACCTTTGGAGTTTCTACAGACGTTTTAAAAGCTGCCAATGTGTTCTCTCTGATGTTTGGAAGGAGGAGGTGAGGGTGTTCAGCTGCAACATGACACTTCACCACTAGATGTCACTGATCTACACAATAAACCTTAAGTGTGGTTTCATGAGGGACTGCAGAGCTTTTACTGAGTGACACTCACTGGCCCAGATTATATATGAATGAAAAATTATCAAAATGTTTCTGACCTTCTTAGTCATGGATTGTTTAAACAATTACTTGACCCCATCTTGTCTCTCAGGTGAGCAAATAAATCTTTGATCAGGCACTATCCTAAGCCCTCTCAGCCTTGGTCACCGAAGCTCCTTGTCGCTGCAGGACTCGCAGCAGGTGGGCATTTGCTTTAAGTAAAGGTCTGTTTAGCAGCAGTCATTCCAAGTGTTATTAAGAGGAAGAGGAAGACAACAAGAACAGCAACAAGAACAAATCCCAAACACTGGGCAACAATGAATGTTGGCACAGTTTACAGTGCGATTATGATTTAAACTTTTAAATAAACGTATCTCACTCTTGTGCAATCTGAGAAAAGGTTGTTGTTCAACACAGTTAAAAGACTTGACCTTGAATCAGATAAGACAATAAGGCATTAAATCATCTGGATGATCAGACTAAAGACACATCTCTTCAGACTTCACCTGGATAAAAGATACAAAATATATACTTCTATATCTGCTGCAGCAATCATACATATCTAGTAGCACTTATATAACACTTACATATAGCATTTTGTAGTTTGGCTTTCTTGAAGCAAATTGTAATTTGATTCTGTTGTTCTGTGGGGTTTGTTCTCTCATGGTTGATGCTCTTATTGTCACTTGGATAAAAGGCCAGCTAATTGAAATGTGATGTGATGTGATGTTAGGGATGTTTCTTTGTCTTTCATGTCATTTTCACTTTTAAACGGATCAAATAATCATTTGCACACAATTTATTTGCACAAACACAATTTAAGATACATTTTCTTCAGTGTAAATGATTTTCCTATTTAAAAATATATTTAGCAAAGACATTTATCACATCTTCCATTTTTCATCCAACTAATTTGTTGCGTTGTGATCAAGTCTTCATTATATAATCAATGTAATGACCAAGTAGAATAAAATGAAAACTATCTTCCAACGATGGATGTGTTTTATTTCAACACGTTGTGTTATGTTACTTTTGAAACGCGCATTCGAACTTTGCAGGAAAATAAAAGGATGTTAGATGTGTTTTGAACAAAGTAAATGAAGGAGGTGGAGCAGGCATGAGAGGAAGAGGAGAACACAGTGATGCTTTTCTTGTGCTCTAGTTATGAGCTGAGAGGGTGTTTATCCTCCGTCGTGTCTGTGCCAACATTGTGCTGCATCACAGTCCGACACTGTTCACATGTGAGCCTGTTACAGACGAGGCAGGTGAGCCAGGAGGATTCACACAGATCTACATGCTGCATGTGTGTGTGTGTGTGGGGGTGCATGCTCATGTCTCTATCTCTGTAGAGGACCAATATGGAGTGTTATAACTTTCTAAGTGGAGACATTTGTGGAAATAAAGGTGTTTTTCCAGAGTCAGGACGTTTTTTTGAAGTGGGTCTGATGTAAGTGTTGAGATGAGGGTTACACTTGTAGCTGTGATGGTTCAAGTGTCTCTTGGCCTGGAGCAGGACGTACTGTATGACAGCTGCTTTAAGTACAAAGCACAGCAGCATTGATCTGAGTGGGGGGTGATCTCTCCCAACATCCTGCAGAGCTAAAAGGACGACGTGATCCCAGTGTTGCTCTGACTGAGGCCTTCCTGTTTCAAGCTCTCAACGAGGAGCTGGGGAGAAGTGAAACTACAGCCTCCCAGTTTGGACGCGTTCCTGAACATAAGATCTGATCCCTGGCTGTGATTCTCCTGACACCTCAGTACTTATGGGCAGAATAGTGAGCAGGTAAGAGAGCGGCAGAAATGTCTGCACCGTATTGTTCTCCTCTCTGGTCTTTTTCTCATTGTATGACTTTGTAGTGGTTCAAGGTGATCCCCTCGCCAGGACTGATCCTTAAGGTGCTGCTGGTATGTTCACTCTCCTCGGCCTCGTGAGTATTCATCACTACTGCTATTTAACCGTGCTTTGTTGTTGGCCGACGACACAGCTGTGCACCTAGCCCCCTCAGAGCTAAGCGACTACCACAGAGTAATAGGTAAATATACTTTGCATTGTTTTAACGTGTTTGTTTTGACCCACCTGTCGCTTGGGTTTCCATTTAGCCTGGCTTTCCTGTGCTTTACCTTTCGCTTGCTTTACTTGTTGTTTTGTCTGATATGTGTCTGCTTGATTTGTGGGTCTCTATTATTCCCTGTTCTTTGTTTATTGTATATAATTTAGCCCCCCGTCATGAATTGATTTATCAGACTTATTTGGCTTTAGAATAATTGTGGATTGGAGTTCCTTTGTAGTTTTACTGGTATAAATTGATCTGGGGTTGTTTCTTTTATTTTTGTTTCTCTTTGATTGAACCGCATGTGGAGCCCTACTGATGTGTGTTCACTCTATATTTTACAGAGCTGAGAGCCTGAGGTGGTGGAGGCTGGTGTTTTCTGAGGCGTTGTCTCCTCCTGTGTGCCAGCTATTCACCCCCAATCCGGGGTTTTCCACTGTTGTGTGTGTGTGTGCGTGGAGATGTGTGTGCACGTGATTGTGGTGAATCTCCTAGGGAAACCTCCACGTTCACTAGCCTGCCTCTACACTGGTAAGCCTCAGCCCTGGAGGCTTCCTTCTTACATGTGAATGGTGTGATGGCTCTTTAAAGATTGAAATTGTGATTTGAAATAAATATATTATTGTCGGATGGAACCACATCTCACGCTCCATAGTGTACTGAGCCTGATTGCCTTATGGTTAATATTGGTTGGAAGTCATCAATACTCCCTGGATTAATATTCCAGGTTGGCGTTGTTATTTCTTCGATTGGACTATTTAAATGTTAAATTAGACTAGTCAATCACCATGGTTACACTTACATCGCGGCAAAATGTTCTCTCACAGCTTCAATAAATGGTTGAAACCTGAACCCACCTGCTGTACAATCTGGCGAGAAATGACACAAAAAGTATTGTTACATTAGGGCCGCGCAGTTATACAGGTTCTTTATCTGCAGTAGTCCAGTGCACACACAGGCTGCGGCAGAAGCTGATAGATGAAGAGCTGAACGAACGGTGAGTCTCCTCATGTTTGGTGGGGAGGGTAAGGTGAGGGGTGTTCAGCTGCAACATGACACTTCACCACTACATTTCACAAAATTCTACACACTGGAAGAGGAAGAGGAAGAGGAAGAGGAAGACTACAGGAAGAAAACAAGAAGACATCATCAACACTGGCACTAATGAGACAGAAACATGACAAGAAAGATCTCTCCATTGTTTGAGTTGATGCAGCCGACATTGATTATGATTGAAACTATTTAAATAAACAATTTCACTTGTGCAGACTAGAGAGAAAACGGTTGTTGTGGTTCCTTCAACACAGTTAAAAGACTGGACCTTTATCAGAACTAATTTAAGTCTTTCTTCAGTGAAAATGATTTTTCTAACTTCAAGACTTGAATCTAAACTGTGAATGTAAAAATATATTTATAAAAGACATTTATCACATGTTTCCATTTTTTCATTGTACTCATTTTGTTGTTGGTTGATCAATTCTTCATTATATATTTAATGTAATAATCAAGTAGAATTGAATGAAAACTATCTTCCCAACAATGGATTTGGTTTTTATTTCAACATGTGTTATTTGACTTTTGAAACGAGTATCTGTACTTTGCAGGAAATATATAAGGATGTTAGATTTGTATTTGAAATTGTTTCAATCGTGCAAATGTTCTCTCACAGCTTCACAAATGGTCAAAACCTGAATGCAGAGTTGCTGCTGGACATTTCTAGAGAAATTAAACTTCGCCCACTTACAGGAAATGATTGTGAAGTTGGGAGAGGTTCTTTATCTGCAGTAGTCCAGTGCACACACACAGGATGTGACAGAAGCTGATAGACGAAGAGCTGAAGACATGGCACCAACCAAGCAGGTGAGTCTCCTGCTGCTCATGACTTACAGTAGATTTAGTTTTTGTTCCTTTACAGTGAAACTGTTTTAATTTTATTTGTGAACTAAAAAAAGCACAAAATACAGAGTTCTGGTCCATAAGGGGTCGACTGAACAGAACTTAATTTTTATAAACTTTAATCAAATGTAACTGAACAGAATCGGATCTGAACAAAGACAAAACAGATCTAACAAAGGAGAAGATATATAATGACTGATCAGAGCATTTCAGAAACAAAACAAAGAGACAGAGAGAGGCAGGGCCTAATAGTTATCTGAAGTGCATGTAGTGGAGATACTGATATTGGGGATATAAAACATTTCTGATACTAATACATCGGCTGATATATATTCCTATGGTGTCATTATCAAACCCTTATTACATAAAAATGTAAATGAGGCTTGATATTATACTGTTTAATTGTAAACTCTACTTTAAATTAATATGAATATAAATAATTCAAAATAAAGCATGATATAAATAAAGAGCAGTATATATAATAAATCTATATAAATATAGATAAATATAGAGCATGAAATGTGTGTGAGCGTGAGGGAAAGCCGGGATAATGAGGGATTGCAACAACGCCACCTGGGGAATTTCACCTCCAGGAAATGAGTAAACTCTGGTGTGCAACAGCACAGGTTCGTGTTTATCACAGGGCAAGAGACGTGTTTTACTCGTAGAAAAGAACTTTAATGTAACTCAATAAATGCAAACAAAAGCACAATGAAACAAACAATCAACAGAACACAAATTAACATATGAAATTAAACACTTTAGACAAGAGCAACACAGGGACAGGGCTGGGACTTACCCGCGGCGAGAACCAAATGAAAAAGGGAAGGATTAATAAACTAACCACCCGTGACACCGAAAACCAACAAAGCGTCGTGAAGAAAACGCCACCACCAGGGATTGGGTGGCGCCTCAGGCCCACAGCACCTGACCAACAACAAAAAGATAATTAAAACATGTCAGTGTTAAACCAAGATGGCGCATGAGCGGCTGCCTCGTGTGTTGGTGCACGATGTTTTGTCTTGTTTCGTTAGTTAATTCAGTGTTTTGCCTAAGAACCGGGAGCTCTTTCACCAGAGAAATGCTCATGAACATCAGGGTCATAACTCCTGAGAATTCATTTCTGACTTTATTGCCTCATCTGTCGAAATTTTGGATATTCTGGTCAAAGGTGCCCTCACCTTCGTACATACAGTGAAGCGACGGAGGAGAGGTAAACGTGCCGGTTCGCTTGTGCGTATTTTTTTATCAAATGCAAACCCTTCTACTCCCCCCGTGAGTTCATTTCATTCATTCTGGTCGGTGTTTACATTCCACCGCAGGCTAACGTGCAAGAGGCACAACGCATGCTCGCCGACCAGATACTGTGTGTGGAACAGACTAACCCGGACTCCTTAGTTATTGTCCTCGGCGACTTTAACAAAGGAAATCTCACCCGCGAACTCCCCAAATACAAACAATTTATTAAATGCCCGACCAGAGAGGAGAATATTCTGGAACACTGTTACACCACAGTAAGCAGTGCCTATCCATCACGTCCCGGGCTGCACTGGGACTCTCGGACCACGTCATGGTCCATTTGATTCCTGCATACAGGCAGAAACTAAAACTCTGCAAACCTGTTGTGAGGACTTCAAAGCAGTGGACCAGTGAAGCTGTGGAGGATCTTCAGGCGTGCTTGGACTGTACAGATTGGGAGGTGTTCAGGACTGCTACAAACAGTCTGGACGAGTACACAGATACTCCGCTAATAGAATTAGAATATTAATAAAAGTTAGGCGTCCCTCCGGGGTAGTCACTCCACGCGTCAACTCAAATGACCTTGGAGAGCCACAGTGAAAGAGAGATAACACTTCCTTTAAAGCCAGGACAGTGCCTTATCAGCCAGAACAGCAGGGCCGTCGAGCGTGGTGGCCAATGTCGGCCGACGAAGGAACAGGGCCACACACCCTATCAAGCTAAAGTTCAGCCACACAGCAACCCGGAGGATGAGAGTCTCCACGGCTGTAGCTGAATCAAGCAAGTAGACCCGCTACTGCGCCCAGAAGGTCCCTGGCGGAGCGATCCCACGCCAGCGATCAGCCGCACTGTGTTTAGGGGATGCCTGAGTAGTGCGCTGGCTGTTGCGCCAACGCCAACTCTGCCACGGCAACAAAGCGAACAGAACTTAAGTTTTATAAACTTTAACCAAATGTAACTGAACAGAATCGGATCTGAACAAAGACAAAAACAGATCTAACTAAGAGGAAGATATATAATGACTGATCTGGGGTCTCATTTATCAAACATTGCGTAGGATTCATACTAAAAGTTTACGTACGCCCAAAAGCCGGAAATGGCGTACGCCAAAGAAAATTCCGATTTATAAAACCGTGCGCACGCACACCTGAACGCAATGTTCGCTTTATAAATCACAGTCCACCTGGAAGCGTTAAATGCGTGGATCTGCTTCCAAATCCGCCCTCCACACGCCCACTTTCAACCATAAATGGTCAATGCAAAGCACGGCATGAATATTAAATTATGCTGCTGACCAATGGGTTTCCACCGTGAGTCCTGACAGAGTCACGGCATCAAGCGATGAGAAGAGGAAGTGAAACTTTCTGACACTGACATCGAGGTGTTTGTTAGTGAGGTGGAGGTGAAGAGCGATTCATGGGACAGCAGTGATGTCACTAATAAAGAAAATACACTGATACTCTGCTGCTGCTGTTAACACAGTGAGTGAGAGTGAAGACGATAGAAAGAACCGAGCCTGAAATAAAAAAAAGATCACAGATCACAGATCAATAGAATCTATATCAGCTGATCAGACATCGCTGAACCCTCATTTCCTCCTCATCCTTCCATTCGTGTGCACACATCCCGCAGAATCACGCACCAGTGTCACGTCAGTATTTATTTATTTAGAGCATCGGACCGATTCCCTCACATCAGTGGATCCTCACCTCCACTCTGGGGTATTATTTGGAAAGTTTCTTCATTTCTTGTAAGTGATCTCCAGGTCGCTCTGTGCGCCTGATGGCACAGTCCCGTTCACTGCAGTGATCTGATGATACACGCGCAGTGTCAGAAGATATTATTAAAACCTATTAATGACTCGGCTCTGTAACTCCGCTGTTAAATGGAATCTGAACGTAATTTGCTGTAAGTTGTTTTATATATTTTTTAATTAAAAGGTTCTTGTGGAACAGTTATGTCGCGCGAGCACAACTAAAGCTGTTGGTTTTAATGTAAATGATGAAGTGGATCAATAATCTGCTTCAGTTCACCACCTCACGTCTGCGTCGCCACTTTCCCGTCTCCAAAATGTTCGTATGCATGGGTCAGAGTTTGTGTGGAAATACGCAAATTTTCCCGTCAAGTTTGTTTTTATAAATCCCAACATTTGCGTGAGAAGTGGCGTACGCATGTTTCAGGCCCTGTTTTGAGCGTACACAACGGTTATAAATGAGACCCCAGAGCATTTCAGAAACAAAGGAGGAGAGAGAGAGAGAGAGAGAGAGAGAGAGAGAGAGAGAGAGAGAGAAAAGAGAGAGAGAAAGTGAAAGTGAAAGTGAAAACTAGAACTGCAGAGTTTGGACTTTCTGATTTGATGCTGCCTCAACTTCTTCACAACTTCAACAGAACTTCTTGTTGTCTTCACCTCTGATGACTTAATGCTTGAGGACAAGGACGTTCATTTTGTGAGAGTAAAATCTAAATGATGACAGAGTTCCAACAAAACTAATGAAATCACTGGGTTCATTAGTTTTCTCCCATCAAACGAAACACGACCTTTTTTCACATGCACTTTATTCAAACCACTTGGTGAATACAGCACCTGAACACGTGGATGTCAGAAACACATGTTGTCTACAATCTAATCAATGTCAAGTGAAGGTGGTCTCAGTCCACGAAGCTGATGACCACAGGACGTACGTATCTCTGACAAATGTTTAGTGCGCTCCATGAATTACAATGTGAAACCAAATCTAAACAGATCAAATGGAAACAATGTTGGTTTCAGACTTTTAGGTGTGAAAACGACTCAAGTAAACTTTCCTCCAAGTCCTGATACATTAGTGGAGTTTCTTTCGTACGTCAACCTGTGGCAGGGCTGTGTCGTCGTATGACCCTCGTGCTCGTGCACACAAACAAATACAACAGGAAGCCACGATGAAGAGCACTTTGATCACTGCACATTTACTTTGACTACATGTCCAGTTTGTTATTTATATTTGTATTATCATGTTTCTTTTTAGTTTAAAGGAAATAGAGGAGACCTGATCCAGATCTTCCGTGATGGACCCTATCAGCACTGGGCCGTCTACATCGGAAAGAATGAAGTGGTTCATTTAGTTAACGAGGGTGAGTGAAGTGATAACTATATTCACGTTAGAATATCACATGGACATGACGTGTATTTCATGATGGCACCTTCCTCCTTTCCTCTTTCTTTGCCTCCCTGTTCTTCCTGTTTGTCTTTTCTATAAAACACACAGGTGGTGACTCATCTGGCTCGTCGGAGCTTCTGAGCAGCAATGGAAAGGTGAAGATTGAGAAGTTCGCCGATGTGGTCGGCAATGACCGTCACCAGGTCAACAATCTGCTGGATGACATGTACAAGGCTCGTATGCCTATGACCATAGTGAAGGAGGCACGTGACATGATGGACAGCGAGCTACAGTACAACGTTGACACTTACAACAGCGAGCACTTTGCTACCGAGATGCGATACGACAAGGCAGAGTCTCGGCAGGTGTGTATCTAACTGTTGGGTTCGTTAACCTCGTTAACTCTTCCACAGCAAAATTAGTGGGTAGATGTTGTGTTTTTAAAGAGCGATTGACAGTAGACAAGTCTTCCTTTCTGTTTTCCCACAAAGTGAGTCATGGTCTTGAACGCTCCGCTAACTGAGAAGCCTCTCTACAACTCTGATATGACTCAAAAGAATCAAAGAGACAGGATTCCTAATAGTTATCTGAAGTGCATGTAGTGGAGATACTGATATTGGGGATATAAAACATTTCTGATACTAAACATCAGCTGATATATATTCCTATGGTGTCGTTATCAAACCCTTATTACATAAAATGTAGATGAGGCTTGATACTATACTGTTTAATTGTAAACTCTACTTTAAATGAATATGAATATAAATAAATCAAATTCAAGCAAATATATAGAGCGTGAAATGTGTGGAAATGATTCAAATGACCTCGAGAGGAATATAAATATTCTGAATGGTTTTCAACAATAAAGGGTTTTATTCAGCTAAAAGTGAACAAAATACAGAGTTCTGGCTCCATGAACAGAACTTAAGTTTTATAAACTTTAACCAAATGTAACTGAACAGAATCGGACCTGAACAAAGACAAAAGCAGATCTAACAAAGGAGAAGATATATAAAGACTGATCAGAGCATTTCAGAAACCAAAGGAGGAGAGAGAGAGAGAGAGAGAGAGAGAGAGAGAGAGAGAGAGAGAGAGGGAGAGAGAGAGAGAGAGAGAGAGAGAGGGAGAGAGAGAGAGGAGAGAGAGAGAGAGAGAAAGAGAGAGAGAGATAGAGAGAGAGGGAGAGAGAGAGAGAGAGAGAGAGAGAGAGAGAGAGAGAGATAGGGAGAGAGAGGGAGAATTTTGAATTTTGAAAACAACTTTATTCGGCACTATTTTTGACAATACACATTGAAACACCTGGTAAATTATTTTAAATTACACATTTAGCTTTAAATAAATAAATAAAAGAATCCCACCAGATAATCAGCACAAAGGAGTTCTCGAGTTGTCACCGAACATAAAACATCTTGAAAACACCACAGATCATTAAAAGAGTCCAGGTCACCTGCTGCTTTATAAAAACTACAATCAACCAACAGTCTGGATCTAATCATGTTGACACAGACAGGGACCGACTCAATGTGGACGTTCTGCTCTACCTTCCTCTTCCTGGTTATGTACACGGACATCTTAGCCTGCCCTAAAACAAAGTTTAAAAGATGGCTTTTCTGTTTTTGTTGGCGAGTGTATTTAAAACCATGAATAAAAACCTGCTTGTTAAAAACCTCTTTAAAACTGGTAACAACAACTTGTAAAAACAGAAACAAATCAGAGAGACGGTGACACTCATAAAAACAGTGAAAGATTGCTTCCTTTCTACCACAAAAAGGGCATTTGTCTTCCACTGTGTTCTTGATTATGGAGACAAAAGCGTTCACCGCCATGATGCCATGGAGCAACCTCCACTGGAGGTCTCCGTGTCTCTTACTCAGTGGAGGTTTATAAAGCGACCTCCACTGAGGTGCGGTTTCTTGGGCTCCACCAAAATAGCTCCTCCAAGCAGTGTCACTCCGTCCATTGAGTTTTTTTATGTTTAGTGTTTTTACCATTAGCCCATAGAGAGTTTTTCGGAAGCTCCTCCAGGAGACCGGGCGAGCGGCTGCACCAGAGGTCCAGAAAACTACATCCAGTGCCAGGAAAGTGGCGGAGAAAGGGTCCTCCACATTGGGGGAAATGGAACCATCTTTAAAAGTGTTTAAAACCAAGATGTCCTGATCTGCCAGTCTTCTCCTCCAGTGGTCAAGTACCCCCTCCATCGTTCTTTCGGATTTAATCCCCAGTTTGTTGGCCAGACCTGTGGGGTCTTCTAGTCCAGGCCCGGCTAGCTCCACCACCTGGCCCAGCGTGGAGACCCCCGCAGCCTGCAGCACTCTGGACAAGGTGACTTGTGCCCAGCGGGGTTGATCTAAAATGGTCCCATACAGGACAGGCTCCTGCAGCAGCCCAGTTGGGAGTCCCCCAGTTGCCTTCGCTCTTTTTTTTCAAAGGTTCCAGACTTTAAAAACACTCTTGTAAAAACCAGGAAGAGATGGTGAGACTATCTTGGAAGCCAGGCTTCTCCCCTCGGCGATGCAGGGAAAGAGGCTGGACAGCCTTCTCTCCTTGGAGGGATTGTAGAAAGAGAATGAAGAAGGGGGTAAAGGCCTTATATTGGCTCACCACTCCTTTCCACCACCTCGCTCACGCCGTCTTATCTAGGAACATTACGATAGCTCCGTTCATCCGAGAGGCCGACTTGACCGAGTCACACCCGACCACCTCCCCACAGCCAGCGCGGCCTCTGCCACACTACATGCCACTGAGGGATCACCTTGATGGCATGCCGGCGAGTCAGCCTTTCAAACTCGGCTGCTGCTGCCACAACCACAGGCATGCTGCCTGTTAGCACCTACGCTCACACACACACTCACACACTCACCACTCACTCAGCAAACTAATCTAAACAGAAAACAACAACTAGACAACTAAAGACAAACAAAAACAAACATAAACCTAAATGATAAAGCTCAGTAAAGTTTGTCTTAAACCCACTTTCACTTCCACACTCACACACCGCTCTCAGCTCCACGCTCACTCCACCATGAGAGAGAGAGAGAGAGAAATGTAATATAAATGAGGTCAAAAGTCGACATAATAAATAAATAAATGTTAACTATTAACTAAAGTGAGTTATTGACAGTTAAAGTCCTTGTGTGATACAAAGTGATGAAACAAGTAAAATACATAAACATGAAGATCGGTCTTTGTAATGGAAATAAATCAAAATACTGGAGGTAAAAATATCCACTTTCAGACATGTTTGAAATTATCTGTACAATAACCACAACAGGTTAGTTTCTAAAGACGCTTTCACACCTTCCTGGTTTGTTCACGACCCTTTGACTTTTCAGTTTTGTCTGAATTTAAATATCAGGTGTGAAAGGTTCCTCCGACCAAAAGAGGCGTTCAGGGTCAAACTGAAACGTGGTTTGGTTCGTTTGCAGAGTGAAAACTAGAACTGCAGAGTTTGGACTTTCTGATTTAATGCTGCCTCAACTTCTTCACAACTTCAACAGAACTTCTTGTTGTCTTCACCTCTGATGATTTAATGCTTGAACGCATAAAAGCATCAAGTAAACTTTCCTCCAAGTCCTGATACATTAGTGGAGTTTCTTTCGTACGTCAACCTGTGGCAGGGCTGTGTCGTCGTATGACCCTCGTGCTCGTGCACACAAACAAATACAACAGGAAGCCACGATGAAGAGCACTTTGATCACTGCACATTTACATTGACTACATGTCCAGTTTATTATTTATATTTGTATTTTCATGTTTCTTTTTAGTTTAAAGGAAAACCAGGAGACCTGATCGAGATCTTCCGTGATGGACCCTATCAGCACTGGGCCGTCTACATCGGAGAGAATGAAGTGGTTCATTTCTTTACAGACGGTGAGTGAAGTGATAACTATATTCACGTTAGAATATCACATGGACATGACGTGTATTTCATGATGGCACCTTCCTCCTTTCCTCTTTCTTTGCCTCCCTTTTCTTCCTGTTTGTCTTTTCTATAAAACACACAGGTGGTCAGTCATCTGGCTCGTTGGAGCTTCTGAGCAGCAGAGGAAAGGTGAAACGTGAGAAGCTCGCCGATGAGGTCGGCAATCACCGTCGCCTGGTCAACAATCTGCTGGATAACATCTACGATGCTCTTGAGCATTCTGTCATAGTAAAGAAGGCCTGTGAGATGGTGGGCAGCAAGCTACCGTACAACGTTGCCACTTATAACTGTGAGCACTTTGCTACCGAGATGCGATACGGCAAGGCAGAGTCCCGGCAGGTGTGTATCTAACTGTTGGGTTCGTTAACCTTGTTAACTCTTCCACAGCAAAATTAGTGGGTAGATGTTGAGTTACTGTCTTACTTTATATTTACATCAGGAGCAGGTCCTCTCTATGGAGGCAGCCATGTTTTTACAGTAGCCCAGACTGGACAAACTAAACCTTTGATTTTCTATGACGACTGAATCTGCCACAGGTTCTCTCTCATGTTTGGAAGGGAGGGTGGGGTAGGGTGTTCAGCTGCAACATGACACTTCACCACTAGATGTCACTAGATTCTACACACTGAACCTTTTAAATGTGGTTTCATAAGGGGACTGTGGCAGAGCCTAGTGACCTTTGACCTGCAGTTTGTCGATTGTTTAAGTAACAACGGTTCTTCTCATCTTATCTCTTGTAGGTTCAAACAGCAGCTGGGGTCACAGGCGTCGCTGTAGCAGGTGTGGCCTTAGCAGCTTTAGGTGCAGTTCTGTTCAGCAGCCTTTCCGGCAAACAGGAAAAGAAAGAGGAAGAGGAAGAGGAAGACTACAGGAAGAAAACAAGAAGACATCATCAACACTGGCACTAATGAGACAGAAACATGACAAGAAAGATCTCTCCATTGTTTGAGTTGATGCAGTCGACATTGATTATGATTGAAACTATTTAAATAAACAATTTCACTTGTGCAGACTAGAGAGAAAACGGTTGTTGTGGTTCCTTCAACACAGTTAAAAGACTGGACCTTGAATCAGAACTAATTTCAGTCTTTCTTCACTGAAAATGATTTTTCTAACTTCAAGACTTGAATCTAAACTGTGAATGTAAAAATATATTTATAAAAGACATTTATCACATGTTTCCATTTTTATTGTACTCATTTGTTTTGTTGTGATCAATTCTTCATAATATATTTAATGTAATAATCAAGTAGAATTGAATGAAAACTATCTTCCCAACAATGGATGTGGTTTTTTTATTTCAACATGTTGTGTTATTTGACTTTTGAAACGAGTATCTGTACTTTGCAGGAAAATATAAGGATGTTAGATTTGTATTTGAAATTGTTTAAATCGTGCAAATGTTCTCTCACAGCTTCACAAATGGTCAAAACCAGAAGGCAGAGTTGCTGCTGGACATTTCTAGAGAAGGAAACTTCGCCCACTTACAGGAAATGATTGTAAAGTTGGGGGATGTGCAGATCTGCAGTGGTCCAGTGCACACACACAGTCTGTGACAGAAGCTGATAGACGAAGAGCTGAAGACATGGCACCAACGGTGAGTCTCCTGCTGCTCATGACTTACAGTAGATTTAGTTTTTGTTCCTTTACAGTGAAACTTTTTTAAGTTTTCTTTTGAACATAAAAGAAAGTGAACAAAATACAGTTCTGGCTCCATAAGGGGTCGACTGAACAGAACTTAAGTTTTATAAACTTTAATCAAATGTAACTGAACAGAATCGGATCTGAACAAAGACAAAAACAGATCTAACAAAGAAGAAGATATATAAAGACTGATCAGAGCATTTCAGAAACAAGAGGAGCAAACAAAGAAAAGAGACAGAAAGTGAAAGTGAAAGTGAGAACCAGAGTTTGGACTTTCTGATTTAATGCTGCCTCAACTTCTTCACAACTTCAACAGAACTTCTTGTTGTCTTCACCTCTGATGATTTAATGCTTGAACGACAAGGACGTTCATTTTGTGAGAGTAAAATCTAAATGATGACAGAGTTCCAACAAAACTAATGAAATCAATGGGTTCATTAGTTTTCTCCCATCAAACGAAACACGACCTTTTTTCACATGCACTTTATTCAAACCACTTGGTGAATACAGCACCTGAACACGTGGATGTCAGAAACACATGTTGTCTACAATCTAATCAATGTCAAGTGAAGGTGGTCTCAGTCCACGAAGCTGATGACCACAGGACGTACGTATCTCTGACAAATGTTTAGTGCGCTCCATGAATTACAATGTGAAACCAAATCTAAACAGATCAAATGGAAACAATGTTGGTTTCAGACTTTTAGGTGTGAAAACGACTCAAGTAAACTTTCCTCCAAGTCCTGATACATTAGTGGAGTTTCTTTCGTACGTCAACCTGTGGCAGGGCTGTGTCGTCGTATGACCCTCGTGCTCGTGCACACAAACAAATACAACAGGAAGCCACGATGAAGAGCACTTTGATCACTGCACATTTACTTTGACTACATGTCCAGTTTGTTATTTATATTTGTATTTTCATGTTTCTTTTTAGTTTAATGGAAAACTAGGAGACCTGATCCAGATCTTCCGTTGGGGCTATCAGCACTGGGCCGTCTACATCGGAGAGAATGAAGTGGTTCATTTCACTACAGACGGTGAGTGAAGTGATAACTATATTCACGTTAGAATATCACATGGACATGACGTGTATTTCATGATGGCACCTTCCTCCTTTCCTCTTTCTTTGCCCCTGTTCTTCCTGTTTGTCTTTTCTATAAAACACACAGGTGGTGGTTTCTGAGCAGAAGAGGAGAGGAGCGTGAGAAGCTCACCGATGTGGTCGGCCATCGCCGTTAAAAGTCAACAATCTGCTGGATGAAAAGTGATGCTCGTGATCCTTCCATCATAGTGAAGGAGGCCTGTGCCGTGTGGGTAAGCGATCGTACAACTATTTCACTTACAACTGTGAGCACTTTGCTACCGAGATGCGATACGGCAAGGCAGAGTCTCGGCAGGTGTGTATCTAACTGTTGGGTTCTGAAACTCGTTAACTCTTCCACAGCAAAATTAGTGGGTAGATGTTGTGTTTTTAAAGGCGATTGACAGTAGACGAGTCTTCCTTTCTGTTTTCTCCACAAAGTGAGTCATGGTCTTGAACGCTCCGCTAACTGAGAAGCTCTCTCTACAACTCTGATATGACTCAAAAGAATCAAAGAGACAGGATTCCTAATAGTTATCTGAAGTGCATGTAGTGGAGATACTGATATTGGGGATATAAAACATTTCTGATACTAAACATCAGCTGATATATATTCCTATGGTGTCGTTATCAAACCCTTATTACATAAAATGTAAATGAGGCTTGATACTATACTGTTTATTGTAAACTCTACTTTAAATTAATATGAATATAAATAAATCAAATTCAAGCAAATATATAGAGCGTGAAATGTGTGGAAATGATTCAAATGACCCTCGAGAGGAATATAAATATTCTGAATGGTTTTCAACAATAAAGGGTTTTATTCAGCTAAAAGTGAACAAAATACAGAGTTCTGGCTCCATGAACAGAACTTAAGTTTTATAAACTTTAACCAAATGTAACTGAACAGAATCGGACCTGAACAAAGAAAAAACAGATCTAACAAAGAAGAAGATATATAAAGACTGATCAGAGCATTTCAGAAACAAGAGGAGAGAGAGAGAGAGAGAGAGAGAGAGAGAGAGAGAGAGAGAGAGAGAGAGAGAGAGAGAGAGAGAGAGGGAGAGAGAGAGAGAGAGAGGAGAGAGAGAGAGAGGGAGAGGGAGAGAGAGAGAGAGAGAGAGAGAGAGAGAGAGAGAGGGAGAGAGATAGAGAGAGAGGGAGAGAGAGAGAGAGGGGAGAGAGAATTTTGAATTTTGAAAACAACTTTATTCGGCACTATTTTTACGATACACATTGAAACACCTGATAAATTATTTTAAATTACACATTTAGCTTTAAATAAATAAATAAAAGAATCACACAAGATAATCAGCACAAAGGAGTTCTCGAGTTGTCACCGAACATAAAACATCTTGAAAACACCACAGATCATTAAAAGAGTCCAGGTCACCTGCTGCTTTATAAAACTACAATCAACCAACAGTCTGGATCTAATCATGTTGACACAGACAGGGACCGACTCAATGTGGAGGTTCTCCTCTACCTTCCTCTTCCTGGTTATGTACACGGCCATCTTAGCCTGCCCTAAGACAAAGTTTAAAAGCTGGCTTTTGTGTTTTTGTTGGCGAGTGTATTTAAAACCATAAATAAAAACCTGCTTGTTAAAAACCTCTTTAACACTGGTAACAACAACTTGTAAAAACAGAAACAAATCAGAGACACGGTGACACTCATAAAAACAGTGAAAGATTGTTTCCTTTCTACCACAAAAAGGGCATTTGTCTTCCACTGTGTTCTTGATTATGGAGACAAGGCGTTCACCGCCATGATGCCGGGAGCAACCTCCACTGGAGGTCTCCGTGTCTCTTACTCAGTGGAGGTTTATAAAGCGACCTCCACTGAGTTGCGGTTTCTTGGGCTTCACCAAAGTAGCTCCTCCAAGCAGTGTCAGTCCGTCCATTCAGTTTTTTATGTTTAGTGTTTTTACCATAAGCCCAGAGAGTTTTTCCGAAGAAGCTCTCCTCCAGGGAGACTGGGGAGCCGTCTGCACCAGAGGTCCAGAAAACTACATCCAGTGCCAGGAAAGTGGCGGAGAAAGGGTCCTCCACATTGGGGAAATGGAACCATCTTTAAAAGTGTTTAAAACCAAGATGTCCTGATCTGCCAGTCTTCTCCTCCAGTGGTCAAGTACCCCTCCATCGTTCTTTCGGATTTAATCCCCAGTTTGTTGGCCAGACCTGTGGGGTCTTCTAGTCCAGGCCCGGCTAGCTCCACCACCTGGCCCAGCGTGAGACCCCGCAGCCTGCAGCACTCTGGACAAGGTGACTTGTGCCCAGCGGGGTTGATCTAAATGGTCCCATACAGGACAGGCTCCTGCAGCAGCCAGTGCAGGGAGTCCCCAGTTGCCTTCGCTCTTTTTTAAAAGGTTCCAGACTTTAAAAACACTCTTGTAAAAACCAGGAAGAGATGGTGAGACTATCTTGGAAGCCAGGCTTCTCCTCGGCGATGCAGGGAAAGAGGCTGGACAGCCTTCTCTCTTGGAGGGATTGTAGAAAGAGAATGAAGAAAGGGGGTAAAGGCCTATATTGGCTCACCACTCCTTTCTCCACCACCTCGCTCACCTTCGCCGGATTATCTAGGAACATTACGATAGCTCCGTTCATCCGAGAGGCCGACTTGCTGAGTCACACCCGACCACCTCCCCACAGCCAGCGCGGCCTCTGCCACACTACATGCCACTGAGGGGATCACCTTGATGGCATGCAGGCGAGTCAGCCTTTCAAACTCGGCTGCTGCTGCCACAACCACAGGCATGCTGCCTGTTAGCACACACGCACACACACACTCACACACTACACACTCACTCAGCAAACTAATCTAAACAGAAAAACAACAACTAGACAACTAAAGACAAACAAAACAAACATAAACCTAAATGATAAAGCTCAGTAAAGTTTGTCTTAAACCCACTTTCACTTCCACACTCACACACAGCTCTCAGCTCCACGCCACTCCGCCATGACAGAGAGAGAGAGAAATGTAATATAAATGAGGTCAAAAGGTCGACATAATAAATAAATAAATGTTAACTATTAACTAAAGTGAGTTATTGACAGTTAAAGTCCTTGTGTGACACAAAGTGATGAAACAAGTAAAATACATAAACATGAAGATCGGTCTTTGTAATGGAAATAAATCAAAATACGGGAGGTAAAATGTCCATTTTCAGACATGTTTGAAATTATCTGTACAATAACCACAACAGTTTAGTTTCTAAAGACACTTTCACACCTTCCTGGTTTGTTCACGACCCTTTGACTTTTCAGTTTTGTCTGAATTTAAATATGTGTGAAAGGTTCCTCCGACCAAAAGAGGCGTTCAGGGTCAAACTGAACCGTGGTTTGTTCGTTTGCAAGTGAAAACTAGAACTGCATAGTTTGGACTTTCTGATTTAATGCTGCCTCAACTTCTTCACAACTTCAACAGAACTTCTTGTTGTCTTCACCTCTGATGATTTAATGCTTGAAGCCCAAAACGACTCAAGTAAACTTTCCTCCAAGTCCTGATACATTAGTGGAGTTTTTTTCAGACACAACCTGTGGCAGGGCTGGGTCATTGTTATGACCCTCGTGCTCGTGCACACAAACAAATACAACAGGAAGCCACGATGAAGAGCACTTTGATCACTGCACATTTACATTGACTACATGTACACTTTATTATTTATATTTGTATTTTCATGTTTCTTTTTAGTTTAAAGGAAAACCAGGAGACCTGATCCAGATCTTCCGTGATGGACCCTATCAGCACTGGGCCGTCTACATCGGAGAGAATGAAGTGGTTCATTTCACTACAGACGGTGAGTGAAGGATAACTATATTCACGTTAGAATATAACATGGACATGACGTGTATTTCATGATGGCACCTTCCTCCTTTCCTCTTTCTTTGCCTCCCTGTTCTTCCTGTTTGTCTTTTCTATAAAACACACAGATCCAGTCATCTGGCTCGTTGGAGCTTCTGAGCAGCAGAGGAGAGGTGAAGCATGAGAGGCTCGCCGATGTGTCGGCAATCACCGCTACACGGTCAACAATCTGCTGGATAACATGTAACGAGCTCGTGATCCCTACGTCATAGTGAAGGAGGCCTGTGAGATGGTGGGCGCGTGCTATCGTACAGCGTTGCCACTTACAACTGCGAGCACTTTGCTACCAAGATGCGACACGGCAAGGCAGAGTCTCGGCAGGTGTGTATCTAACTGTTGGGTTCGTTAACCTTGTTAACTCTTCCACAGCAAAATTAGTGGGTAGATGTTGAGTTACTGTCTTACTTTATATTTACATCAGGAGCAGGTCCTCTCTATGGAGGCAGCCATGTTTTTACAGTAGCCCAGACTGGACAAACTAAACCTTTGATTTTCTATGACGACTGAATCTGCCACAGGTTCTCTCTCATGTTTGGAAGGGGAGGGTGGGGTGAGGGTGTTCAGCTGCAACATGACACTTCACCACTAGATGTCACTAGATTCTACACACTGAACCTTTTAAATGTGGTTTCATATAGGACTGTGGCAGAGCCTAGTGACCTTTGACCTACAGTTTGTCGATTGTTTAAGTAACAACGGTTCTTCTCATCTTATCTCTTGTAGGTTCAAACAGCAGCTGGGGTCACATGCCAGCAGGTGTGGCCTTAGCAGCTTTAGGTGCAGTTCTGTTCAGCAGCCTTTCCGGCAAACAGGAAAAGAAAGAGGAAGAGGAAGAGGAAGACTACAGGAAGAAAAAAGAAGACATCATCAACACTGGCACTAATGAGACAGAAACATGACAAGAAAGATCTCTCCATTGTTTGAGTTGATGCAGCCGACATTGATTATGATTGAAACTATTTAAATAAACAATTTCACTTGTGCAGACTAGAGAGAAAACGGTTGTTGTGGTTCCTTCAACACAGTTAAAAGACTGGACCTTGAATCAGAACTAATTTCAGTCTTTCTTCACTGAAAATGATTTTTCTAACTTCAAGACTTGAATCTAAACTGTGAATGTAAAAATATATTTATAAAAGACATTTATCACATGTTTCCATTTTTCATTGTACTCATTTGTTTTGTTGTGATCAATTCTTCATAATATATTTAATGTAATAATCGAAGTAGAATTGAATGAAAACTATCTTCCCAACAATGGATGTGTTTTTAATTTCAACATGTGTTATTTGACTTTTGAAAGCAGTATCTGTACTTTGCAGGAAAATATAAGGATGTTAGATTTGTATTTGAAATTGTTTAAATCGTGCAAATGTTCTCTCACAGCTTCACAAATGGTCAAAACCAGAAGGCAGAGTTGCTGCTGGACATTTCTAGAGAAGGAAACTTCGCCCACTTACAGGAAATGATTGTAAAGTTGGGGATGTGCAGATCTGCAGTGGTCCAGTGCACACACACAGTCTGTGACAGAAGCTGATGGACGAAGAGCTGAAGACATGGCACCAAGGGTGAGTCTCCTGCTGCTGATGACTAACAGTAGATTTAGTTTTGTTCCTTTACAGTGAAACTGTTTTAAGTTTTCTTTTTGAACATAAAAGAAAGTGAACAAAATACAGTTCTGGCTCCATAAAGTGATCGACTGAACAGAACTTAAGTTTTATAAACTTTAATCAAATGTAACTGAACAGAATCGGATCTGAACAAAGACAAAAACAGATCTAACAAAGAAGAAGATATATAAAGACTGATCAGAGCATTTCAGAAACAAGAGGAGCAAACAAAGAAAAAGAGACAGAGAAAGTGAAAGTGAAAGTGAGAACCGCAGAGTTTGGACTTTCTGATTTAATGCTGCCTCAACTTCTTCACAACTTCAACAGAACTTCTTGTTGTCTTCACCTCTGATGATTTAATGCTTGAACGACAAGGACGTTCATTTTGTGAGTAAAATCTAAATGATGACAGAGTTCCAACAAAACTAATGAAATCACTGGGTTCATTAGTTTTCTCCCATCAACGAAACACAACCTTTTTCACATGCACTTTATTCAAACCACTTGGTGAATACAGCACCTGAACACGGGGATGTCAGAAACACATGTTGTCTACAATCTAATCAATGTCAAGTGAAGGTGGTCTCAGTCCACGAAGCTGATGACCACAGGACGTACGTATCTCTGACAAATGTTTAGTGCGCTCCATGAATTACAATGTGAAACCAAATCTAAACAGATCAAATGGAAACAATGTTGGTTTCAGACTTTTAGGTGTGAAAACGACTCAAGTAAACTTTCCTCCAAGTCCTGATACATTAGTGGAGTTTCTTTAATGCGTCAACCTGTGGCAGGGCTGTGTCGTCGTATGACCCTGGTGCTCGTGCTCACAAACAAATACAGGAAGCCACGATGAAGAGCACTTTGATCACTGCACATTTACATTGACTACATGTCCAGTTTGTTATTTATATTTGTATTTTCATGTTTCTTTTTAGTTTAATGGAAAACCAGGAGACCTGATCGAGATCTTCCGTGAGGACCCTATCAGCACTGGGCCGTCTACATCGGAGAGAATGAAGTGGTTCATTTCACCACAGGGGGTGAGTGAAGGAATAACTACGCTCAGCGGCCACATTATCAGGCACACCTGTTCAATTGCTTGTTAACACAAATAGCTAATCAGCCAATCACATGGCAGCAACTCAATGCATTTAGGCATCAGAGGTCAGAGGAGAATGGGCAGAGTGGTTCGGGATGATAGAAAGGTAACAGTAACTCAAATAACCACTCGTTACAACCAAGGTCTGCAGAATACCCTCTCTGAGCACAACACGTCGAGCCTTGAAGCAGATGGGCTACAGCAGCAGAAGACCACACGGGTGCCACTTCTGTCAGCTAAGAACAGGAAACTGAGGCTACAATTCGCACAGGCTCACCAAAATTCGACAATAGAAGATTGGAAAAACGTTGCGGGTCTGATGAGTTTTGATTTCAGCTGCGACATTCAGATGTTAGGGTCAAAATTTGGTGTAAACAACATGAAAGCATGGAACTATCCTGCCTTGTATCAACGGTTCAGGCTGGTGGTGGTGGTGTAATGGTGTGGGGATATTTTCTTGGCACACTTTGGGCCCCTTAGTACCAATTGAGCATCGTTTAACGCCACGCCTTGTTAGATCTATACTATGAAGAATTAAGGCAGTTGTGAAGGAAAAAGGGTCCAACCGGTACTAATAAGGTGTACCTAATAAAGTGGCGGTGAGTATATATTCACGTTAGAATATCACATGGACATGACGTGTATTTCATGATGGCACCTTCCTCCTTTCCTCTTTCTTTGCCTCCCTGTTCTTCCTGCTTGTCTTTTCTATAAAACACACAGGTGGTCAGTCATCTGGCTCGTCGGCAAATCCGAGCATCAGCAGCGGAAAGGTGAAGCGTGAGAAGCTCGCCGATGTGGTCGGCAATCACCGATACCTGGTCAACAATCTGCTGGACAACAGGCGAAAGCTCGTGATCCTTCCGTCATAGTGATGGAGGCCCGTGCGATGGTGGGCGCGAGCTTCCTGATGCGGCGTTGTCTCTTGCAACTGTGAGCACTTTGCTACCGAGATGCGATACGGCAAGGCAGAGTCCCGGTAGGTGTGTATCTAACTGTTGGGTTCGTTAACCTCGTTAACTCTTCCACAGCAAAATTAGTGGGTAGATGTTGTGTTTTTAAAAGGCGATTGACAGCAGACGAGTCTTCCTTTCTGTTTTCTCCACAAAGTGAGTCATGGTCTTGAACGCTCCGCTAACTGAGAAGCTCTCTCTACAACTCTGATATGACTCAAAGAATCAAAGAGACAGGATTCCTAATAGTTATCTGAAGTGCATGTAGTGGAGATACTGATATTGGGGATATAAAACATTTATGATACTAAAACATCAGCTGATATATATTCCTATGGTGTCGTTATCAAACCCTTATTACATAAAAAAATGTTAATGAGGCTTGATATTACTAACTAATAACTCTACTTTAAAATAATATGAATGTAAATAAATCAAATTGAAGTCAATATATAGATAGGCGTGAAATGTGTGGAAACGATTAAAATGACCCTCGAGAGGAATATAAATATTCTGAAAGGTTATTGCAGAGGAAATACTGATTAATAATGTGGAAGATACATCTTTAAATAGTAGTAATAGTAATTTAATGTTATTGTTGGTAAATCTGTTTTATAAACAGGTTTAATCAGGTAAAGTTTAGTTTGTTTAGTTCAGTTTCTGCAGCCCACAGGGAAACCACATCTTTACATTACGAACAATCGTGTTTATAATAAACTCAGATGCCATGTGAACAGAATGAATCAGTACATGATTTATAATAGAGTAAACAAGCTTCTGAAACATTTCAACTTTAATCACAGCAGAACAGATGCAGTTAAAACTCATTTTATTGAGCCCTTTATCTATTTATCTTTCTATTTATTTATTTAACACAATCTCCTGCAACTGAATACATGCAGATGTGAGTCCATTGTGATATTTCAAACACTACAGGAAGATGAACAAACTCTTTAATCACTGGGTTCATCTGTCACCTTCACTGTGTCGTATACATAATAATCCAGAATGTTCAACCAACCATCTCACAGCCATTAAAGGTCCAGTGTGTAAGATTTAGGTGAAAGGATCTATTGGCAGAAATTGAATATAAAATAATCCTAGTGATGCTTCCACTAGTGTGTTTCATCTAAATTGTATGAATTGTTGTTTTCTTTACCCTAGAATGGGTCGTTTATATTTAAATACTTTATATGAACATACTTTATATTTAAATACTTCATATGAATATACTTTATATTTAAATACTTCATATTTACATCAGGAGCAGGTCCTCTCTATGGAGGCAGCCATGTTTTTACAGTAGCCCAGACTGGACAAACTAAACCTTTTGAGTTTCTATGACGACTGAAGCTACCACAGGTTCTCTCTCATGTTTGGAAAGGGAGGGTGAGGTGAGGGTGTTCAGCTGCAACCTGACACTTCACCACTAGATGTCACTAGATTCTACACATTGAACCTTTAAGTGTGGTTTCATAAGGGGACTGTGGCAGAGCTTTACTGAGTGACATTCCACTCGTCCAGATTATATTTGAATGAAAGATTATCAAAATGTTTTGACCTGCAGTTTATCGATTGTTTAAAAATAACGGTTTGTCTCATCTTTTCTCTCTCAGGTTATTAAAACAGCGTGCAAAGTAGCAAAGTCGCCAAAGTCGCTGCAGCGGCGACTGCAGTCGTCGTTGCAGCGGCTACTGTCGCCGTCATAGTCACCCCAGTCGCTGCAGTCGCTGCAGTCTTCGCAGGCCCCGTAGTCGCCACAGTCGCTGTAGCAGTTGGGGCATTTGCTTTATGTAGATCTCTGTTTCACAGTCTTTCCAGCAGTCAAGAGGAAGAGGAAGACAACAAGAACAAAACTAGAACAAATCCCAAACACTGGCAACAATGAATGTTGGCATGTAGCTGACAGTGATTATGATTTAAACTTTTGAAATAAACAATCTCACTTGTGCAATCTGGTGAGAAAAAGGTTGTTGTTCAACACAGTTAAAAGACTTGACCTTGAATCAGATAAGACAATAAGGCATTAAATCATCTGGATGATCAGACTAAAGACACATCTCTTCAGACTTCACCTTGGATAAAAGATAAAATATATACTTCTATATCTGTTTAGTAGCACCTATATATATCTAGTAGCACTTATATAACACTTACATATAGCACTTTGTAGTTTGGCTTTCTTGAAGCAAATTGTACTTGATTCTTGTTGTTCTGGGTTTGTTCTCTCATGGTTGATGCTCTTATTGTCACTTTGGATAAAAGCGTCAGCTAATTGAAATGTGATGTGATGTGATGTTAGGGATGTTTCTTTGTCTTTCATGTCAGTTTTCACTTTTTAAACGGATCAAATAATCATTTGCACACAATTTATTTGCAATAAAACACAATTTAAGATACATTTCTTCAGTGTAAATGATTTTCCTCATTTAAAAAATATATTTAGCAAAGACATTTATCACATCTTTCCATTTTTCATCCAACTAATTTGTTGCGTTGTGATCAAGTCTTCATTATATAATCAATGTAATGACCGAAGTAGAATAAAATGAAAACTATCTTCCCAACGATGGATGTGTTTTTTATTTCAACACGTTGTGTTATGTTACTTTTGAAACGCGTATCTGAACTTTGCAGGAAAATAAAAGGATGTTAGATGTGTTTTTGAACAAAGTAAATGAAGCGGTGAGAGGTGGAGCAGGGCAGCGGAGAGGAAGAGGAGAACACAGTGATGCTTTTCTTGTGCTCTAGTTATGAGCTTAGAGGGTGTTTATCCTCCGTCGTGTCTGTGCCAACATTGTGCTGCATCACAGTCCGACACTGTTCACATGTGGAGCCTGTTACAGACGAGGCAGGTGGAGCCAGGAGGATTCACACAGATCTACATGCTGCATGTGTGTGTGTGTGTGGGGGTGCATGCTCTTATGTCTCTATCTCTGTGAGGACCAATATGAGTGTTATAACTTTCAAGTGGAGACATTTGTGGAAATAAAGGTGTTTTTACAGAGTCAGGACGTTTTTTTGAAAGTGGGTCTGATGTAAGTGTTGAGATGAGGGTTACACTTGTAGCTGTGATGGTTCGAGTGTCTCTTGGCCCGGGAGCAGGACGTACTGTATGACAGCTGCTTTTCATACAAAGCACAGCAGCATTGATCTGAGTGGGGGAATCTCTCCAAACATCCTGCTAAAAGGACGACGGGATCCCAGTGTTGCTCTGACTGAGGCCTTCCTGTTTCAAGCTCTCAACGAGGAGCTGGGGAGAAGTGAAACTTACAGCTCTCCCAGTTTGGACGTGTTCCTGAACATAAGATCTGATCCTCGGGCTGTGATTCGCCTCCCACCTCAATACTTACATTGAGCAAATTTTCTCTCACAGCGTCACAAATGGTGAAACATGACGAACCTGCTTCAAAATTCATGAGAAATGAAACTCAGCCCTCCGCTAGTAAATTATTGTGAAATTTGGGCCGTGCAGGCAGGTTATACAGGTTCTTTATCTGCAGTATTCCAGTGCACACACACAGGCTGCGGCAGAAGCTGATAGATGAAGAGCTGAAGACATGGCACGAAGGGTGAGTCTCCTCATGTTTGGAAGGGGAGGGTAAGGTGAGGGGTGTTCAGCTGCAACATGACACTTCACCACTACATTTCACAAAATTCTACACACTGGAAGAGGAAGAGGAAGAGGAAGACTACAGGAAGAAAACAAGAAGACACCATCAACACTGGCACTAATGAGACAGAAACATGACAAGAAAGATCTCTCCATTGTTTGAGTTGATGCAGCCGACATTGATTATGATTGAAACTATTTAAATAAACAATTTCACTTGTGCAGACTAGAGAGAAAACGGTTGTTGTGGTTCCTTCAACACAGTTAAAAGACTGGACCTTGAATCAGAACTAATTTAAGTCTTTCTTCAGTGAAAATGATTTTCCTAATTTTAAGACTTGAATCTAAACTGTGAATGTAAAAAATATATTTAGAAAAGCCATTTATCACGTTTCCATTTTTTCATTGTACTCATTTGTTTTGTTGTGATCAATTCTTTATTATATATTTAATGTAATCGAAGTAGAATTTGTGATGGAAATCTGAAAACACAAGAGGCTGGAACACCAAATTTGTCTTTGTGTATTTTAATAGGGGCTTTCTGCAGAAAGGATCAACACAGAGAGTCACAGTGATCTCAGAGTGAAGATGAGGAACAGTCAAATGCAAGGATCTTATATAGGAGAACTAAGGCTGTTTGCCTGAGCCAGTTCAGACTGGTTCTGTAGGCGCAGTTTGAGACAGGAATTAAAACACAGGAATAAATGATTTGCATAGTTTCCAAATAGATTCTTGGACAGTCAACAAGTAATAGAAAGGTCAAACAGGTATATAGAAAGGTCATATAGGTTTCAGGTCACAAACACTTCAGGTCATGGAGTCTTAGACAGGTCTGCAAAAAGTTACTCTTCAACTACAAAATAGGTTTCAACCACACTTAGTTATTTTCCACTACAAGTGAAACTCCCAGTTTGGACGCCTTCCTGAAAGTAGGATCTTAACCTCGGGCTGTATTCGCCTCCCACCTCAATACTTACATTGAGCAAATGTTCTCTCACAGCGTCACAAGCGGTCGAAACATGAACGAACCTGCTTCAAAATTCACGAGAAATGACACTCAGCACTCCGCTTATAAATTATTGTGAAATTTGGGCCGTTAAGGCAAGTTATACAGGTTCTTTATCTGCAGTATTCAGTGCACACACACAGGCTGCGGCAGAAGCTGATAGACGAAGAGGTGAAGACATGGCACAAACGGTGAGTCTCCTGCTGCTCATTAGTTACTGTAGATTTAGTTTTGTTCCTTTACAGTGAAACAGTTTAAAGGTTGTTTGTGCATCAAGGCACACACTTGTGATGTCATAAATAGGTGTAGATTAAAATATATCAACTTTACTTTGAGTTTGTTCACGTAATGTGTGCAAAGTGTTTTGTTGAGTGAGTAAAATATAAAATTATCATTTTAATGCAGCTTTAAAATGTAATTCTATCAAAGAGTTTACAACAGAAACCAGAATAAACAGGATGAAGTGTGTGATCACAGCTGCTTTTCAACAACAAACAGATTTATTTACCTAAAAGTGAACAAAATACAGAGTTCTGGTCCATAAGGAGTCGACTGAACAGAAACAGATCTAACAAAGGAGAAGATGTATAATGACTGATCAGAGCATTTCAGAAACAGAAGGAGCAAACAAAGACAAACAGCTTAACTACAAATTCCACCCCCAAAAAACAGCTAATTAGTAAGTCAGCATTAAACATGAAACCAATTAACCAAATTAAATTATAAATCCAAATCATCCTCCCCTATGATGTGGAAGGCACATGGTCCAGTCCAATTAGCTACCTCCTGTATTTAATGGCCGGCTTCAGTGAGTGACTCAAACTTAGAACTGAAGACAAACTTGATGAAACATCTAAAGTGTGACTGTGCAGAAGAAAACTAAACGTGTGCACCACCAATAGGAACTGAGGTGCTGTCGGTTCATTAAGAATAAGGAAAGTATGTTGCATGAAACAAAAGCCAGTGTGTTATTTATCTGATTTGCTGTCGTATGTGTGAATGTAATATAAATAAGGTCAAAAGGTAAATATAATAAATAAATATATGTTAACTATTAACTAAAGTGAGTTATGGACAGTTGAAGTCCCTGTGTGGCACAAAGTGATGCAACAAGTAAAATGGAGGTAAAAATATCCATGTTTAAAATTATCGGTGCAATAACCACAACAGGTTAGTTTCTAAAGGCGCTTTCACACCTTCCTTGTTTGGTCCGGACCCTTTGACTTAAATATCAGGTGTGAAAGGTTCCTCCAGCCAAAGAGGCGTTCAGGGTCGGATCAAACTGAAACATGGTTTGGTTCGTTTGCAGAGTGAAAACTAGAACTGCAGAGTTTGGACTTTCTGATTTAATGCAGGATAGTGCGCTCCATGAATTACAATGTGAAACCAAATCTAAACAGATCAAATGGAAACAATGTTGGTTTCAGACTTTTAGGTGTGAAAACGACTCAAGTAAACTTTCCTCCAAGTCCTGATACATTAGTGGAGTTTCTTTCGTACGTCAACCTGTGGCAGGGCTGTGTCGTCGTATGACCCTCGTGCTCGTGCACACAAACAAATACAACAGGAAGCCACGATGAAGAGCACTTTGATCACTGCACATTTACATTGACATTTACATTCTTTTTAGTTTAATGGAAAACCAGGAGACCTGATCGAGATCAGCCGTTGGGGCTATCAGCACTGGGCCGTCTACATCGGAGAGAATGAAGTGGTTCATTTAGTTCCAGAGGGTGAGTGAAGTGATAACTATATTCACGTCAGAATATCACATGGACATGACGTGTATTTCATGATGGCACCTTCCTCCTTTCCTCTTTCTTTGCCTCCCTGTTCTTCCTGTTTGTCTTTTCTATAAAACACACAGGTGGTGACTCATCTGGCTCGTTTGAGCTTCTGAGCAGCAGAGGAGAGGTGAAGCGTGAGAAGCTCACCGACGTGGTCGGCAATCACCGTTGCCAGGTCAACAATCTGCTGGATAACAGCGGTAAGGCTCGTGATCCTTCCATCATAGTGAAGGAGGCCTGTGCGATGGTGGGCAGCGAGCTACAGTACAACGTTGCCACTTACAACTGTGAGCACTTTGCTACCGAGATGCGATACGGCAAGGCAAAGTCTTGGCAGGTGTGTATCTAACTGTTGGGTTCGTTAACCTCGTTAACTCTTCCACAGCAAAATTAGTGGGTAGATGTTGTGTTACTGTCTTACTTTATATTTACATCAGGAGCAGGTCCTCTCTATGGAGGCAGCCATGTTTTTTACAGTAGCCCAGACTGGACAAACTAAACCTTTTCAGTTTCTATGACGACTGAATCTGCCACAGGTTCTCTCTCATGTTTGGAAGGGGAGGGTGGGGTGAGGGGTGTTCAGCTGCAACATGACACTTCACCACTAGATGCCACTAGATTCTACACACTGAACCTTTTAAATGTGGTTTCATAAGGGGACTGTGGCAGAGCCTAGTGACCTTTGACCTGCAGTTTGTCGATTGTTTAAATAACAACGGTTCTTCTCATCTTGTCTCTCGCAGGTTATAAGAGCAGCTTGGATCGCAGGCCTCACTGCAGCAGGTGGGGCCTTAGCAGCTATGGGTGCAGCTCTGTTCAGATATTTCGGTAAAGAGGAAAAGGAAGAGAAAAAGGAAGAAGAAAATGAAAAAGGAAGACTACAGGAAGAAGACATCATCAACACTGGCACTAATGAGACAGAAAAATGACAAGAAAGATCTCTCCATTGTTTGAGTTGATGCAGCCGACATTGATTATGATTGAAACTATTTAAATAAACAATTTCACTAGTGCAGACTAGAGAGAAAACGGTAGTTGTGGTTCCTTCAACACAGTTAAAAGACTGGACCTTGAATCAGATAAGACAATAAAGCATTAAATCATCTGGAGGTTTCTTTTTGTCTGACATGTCATTCGTCACTTTTTAAACGGACCAAATAATCATTTGCACACAATTTATTTGCAATAAAACACAATTTAAAGGGGACATAGCATGCCCATTTTACCACAAGTTGATATGGTTCCTTGGGGTCTTAATGAAATGTCTGTAACATACTTTGGTCAAAATACCACAAGGATCATTTAAAACAGCACCCTTTTTACCCTGTATAAAACAGCCCTCCACAGAGTGACCTGTTTTGACTGCCTGTTCCTTTAAATGCGAATGAGCCAGCTCCCCCCTCCCCCCATGATTTTAAACGATATAAATTACATATTTTATATGATATAAATTATCAAATATGCATCCCATACTTTGTATTCCCCTTCTGTTGTCCTGGAGTTTTAATTTTCCCAATCACATAATTAAATGTCCCCCTCTGCCCATCCACTACAAGCACACAAGCAGACAGACAGAGAGAGAAAGAGAGGGGTGGGGGCTATGAAGACCATCATTTACCCCCGAACCCGACATTCAACGGGTACAACAACAAGCGGAGAAAGCAGAATCGCGGGCTGACCTTATATATACAGTCTATGGGGCTGACCAGCGGAGAAATGCTCTGCCCGTGTGAACAGCCAGGCGGCTGCGTGCTGGAGAACGGCGCTGCGCTGCCTCGCGGGCGCTTCCGCGTCGGTGTTAACCCGGCGTAACGAGTGGGGGCTCTGTGTGTTTGGCCGGTGTTACAGTAGCGCTGAACACTGCGGAAGTCTTCCACACTGCTGGCTGTGTGGCATTGACACAAATTCCAGCTCACGCATGGGAGAGCGAGCGGTCGCTCCCGAGCAGCTGCTGCAGCCTCCCAGTCCCAACGATCCAGACAAATGCCACATGTGAGTGAATCGCGGGCTGACCAGCGGAGAAATGCTCGTCCCGTGTGAACAGCCAGGCGGCTGCGCGCTTGGGAACGGCGCTGCGCTGCCTCGCAGCCTCGCTGCGTCCGGTGTAAACCCGGCGTAACGAGTGTGGGGGCGGGGGATGAGGTGGGGGGTGGGCCAAGGCCATGTAGGGAGACTTCCAGTGCCTTGTTACGACACAATACACAGGAAGCTCATTCGAGTCACTCAAGCATGACGTTTCTGACTTAGAGGAACCATAACAAAACACGCGAGTGTTTTTTTTCCAGAGTTTTTGGGTTGGTAGACATGAGCCAGATACCCACATTAACCTGTAGAAGCACTAACAAAGTGGAATTTGCATGCTATGTCCCCTTTAAGATACATTTCTTCCGTCTAAATAATTTTCCTCATTGTAAAAATATATTTAGAAATTACATTTATCACATTTTCATCCCACTAATTTGTTGCGTTGTGATCAATTCTTCATTATATATTTAATGTAATAAATGAAGTAGAATTAAATGAAAACTATCTTCCCAACACTGGATGTGTTTTTTTTTATTTCAACACGTTGTGTTATGTTACTTTTGAAACGCGTATCTGAACTTTGCAGGAAAATAAAAGGATGTTAGATGTGTTTTTGAACAAAGTAAATGAAGCGGTGAGAGGTGGAGCAGGGCAGCGGAGAGGAAGAGGAGAACACAGTGATGCTTTTCTTGTGCTCTAGTTATGAGCTTAGAGGGTGTTTATCCTCCGTCGTGTCTGTGCCAACATTGTGCTGCATCACAGTCCGACACTGTTCACATGTGGAGCCTGTTACAGACGAGGCAGGTGGAGCCAGGAGGATTCACACAGATCTACATGCTGCATGTGTGTGTGTGTGTGTGTGTGGGGGTGCATGCTCTTATGTCTCTATCTCTGTGAGGACCAATATGAGTGTTATAACTTTCAAGTGGAGACATTTGTGGAAATAAAGGTGTTTTTACAGAGTCAGGATGTTTTTTTGAAAGTGGGTCTGATGTAAGTGTTGAGATGAGGGTTACACTTGTAGCTGTGATGGTTCAAGTGTCTCTTGGCCCGGGAGCAGGACGTACTGTATGACAGCTGCTTTTCATACAAAGCACAGCAGCATTGATCTGAGTGGGGGGGGGGAATCTCTCCAAACATCCTGCTAAAAGGACGACGGGATCCCAGTGTTGCTCTGACTGAGGCCTTCCTGTTTCAAGCTCTCAACGAGGAGCTGGGGAGAAGTGAAACTTACAGCTCTCCCAGTTTGGACGTGTTCCTGAACATAAGATCTGATCCTCGGGCTGTGATTCGCCTCCCACCTCAATACTTACATTGAGCAAATGTTCTCTCACAGCGTCACAAATGGTCGAAACATGAACGAACCTGCTTCAAAATTCATGAGAAATGAAACTCAGCCCTCCGCTAGTAAATTATTGTGAAATTTGGGCCGTGCAGGCAGGTTATACAGGTTCTTTATCTGCAGTAGTCCAGTGCCCACACACAGGCTGCGGCAGAAGCTGATAGATGAAGAGCTGAAGACATGGCACGAAGGGTGAGTCTCCTCATGTTTGGAAGGGTAAGGTGAGGGTGTTCAGCTGCAACATGACACTTCACCACTACATTTCACAAAATTCTACACACTGGAAGAGGAAGAGGAAGAGGAAGAGGAAGAGGAAGAGGAAGACTACAGGAAGAAAACAAGAAGACATCATCAACACTGGCACTAATGAGACAGAAACATGACAAGAAAGATCTCTCCATTATTTGAGTTGATGCAGCCGACATTGATTATGATTGAAACTATTTAAATAAACAATTTCACTTGTGTAGACTAGAGAGAAAACGGTTGTTGTGGTTCCTTCAACACAGTTAAAAGACTGGACCTTTTATCAGAACTAATTTAAGTCTTTCTTCAGTGAAAATGATTTTTCTAACTTCAAGACTTGAATCTAAACTGTGAATGTAAAAAATATATTTATAAAAGACATTTATCACATGTTTCCATTTTTTCATTGTACTCATTTTTGTTGTTGTGATCAATTCTTCATTATATATTTAATGTAATAATCGAAGTAGAATTGAATGAAAACTATCTTCCCAACAATGGATGTGTTTTTTTTATTTCAACATGTTGTGTTATTTGACTTTTGAAACGAGTATCTGTACTTTGCAGGAAAATATAAGGATGTTAGATTTGTATTTGAAATTGTTTCAATCGTGCAAATGTTCTCTCACAGCTTCACAAATGGTCAAAACCTGAATGCAGAGTTGCTGCTGGACATTTCTAGAGAAATTAAACTTCGCCCACTTACAGGAAATGATTGTGAAGTTGGGAGAGGTTCTTTATCTGCAGTAGTCCAGTGCACACACACAGGATGTGACAGAAGCTGATAGACGAAGAGCTGAAGACATGGCACCAACCAAGCAGGTGAGTCTCCTGCTGCTCATGACTTACAGTAGATTTAGTTTTTGTTCCTTTACAGTGAAACTGTTTTAATTTTATTTGTGAACTAAAAAAAGCACAAAATACAGAGTTCTGGTCCATAAGGGGTCGACTGAACAGAACTTAATTTTTATAAACTTTAATCAAATGTAACTGAACAGAATCGGATCTGAACAAAGACAAAAACAGATCTAACTAAGAGGAAGATATATAAAGACTGATCAGAGCATTTCAGAAACAAAAACAAAGAGACAGAGAGAGAGCAGGGCCTAATAGTTATCTGAAGTGCATGTAGTGGAGATACTGATATTGGGGATATAAAACATTTCTGATGCTAATACATCAGCTGATATATATTCCTATGGTGTCGTTATCAAACCCTTATTACATAAAAATGTAAATGAGGCTTGATATTATACTGTTTAATTGTAAACTCTACTTTAAATTAATATGAATATAAATAATTCAAAATAAAGCGTGATATAAATAAAGAGCAGTATATATAATAAATCTATATAAATATAGATAAATATAGAGCATGAAATGTGTGTGTAGCGTGAGGGAAAGCCGGGATAATGAGGGATTGCAACAACGCCACCTGGGGAATTTCACCTCCAGGAAATGAGTAAACTCTGGTGTGCAACAGCACAGGTTCGTGTTTATCACAGGGCAAGAGACGTGTTTTACTCGTAGAAAAGAACTTTAATGTAACTCAATAAATGCAAACAAAAAGCACAATGAAACAAACAATCAACAGAACACAAATTAACATATGAAATTAAACACTTTAGACAAGAGCAACACAGGGACAGGGCTGGGACTTACCACGGCGACGAGAACCAAATGAAAAAGGAAGGATTAATAAACTAACCACACCTGAAACCAACAAAACGGGTCGTGAAGAAAACGCCACCACCAGGGATTGGGTCGCCGCCTCAGGCCCACAGCACCTGACCAACAACAAAAAGATAATTAAAACATGTCAGTGTTAAACCAAGATGGCGCCGCAGACGGCTGCCTCGGTGTGTTGGTGCACGATGTTTTGTCTTGTTTCGTTAGTTAATTCAGTGTTTTGCCTAAGAACCGGGAGCTCTTTCACCAGAGAAATGCTCATGAACATCAGGGTCATAACTCCTGAGAATTCATTTCTGACTTTTATTGCCTCATCTGTCGAAATTTTGGATATTCTGGTCAAAGGTGCCCTCACCTTCGTACATACAGTGAAGCGACGGAGGAGAGGTAAACGTGCCGGTTCGCTTGTGCGTATTTTTTTATCAAATGCAAACCCTTCTACTCCCCCCGTGAGTTCATTTCATTCATTCTGGTCGGTGTTTACATTCCACCGCAGGCTAACGTGCAAGAGGCACAACGCATGCTCGCCGACCAGATACTGTGTGTGGAACAGACTAACCCGGACTCCTTAGTTATTGTCCTCGGCGACTTTAACAAAGGAAATCTCACCCGCGAACTCCCCAAATACAAACAATTTATTAAATGCCCGACCAGAGAGGAGAATATTCTGGAACACTGTTACACCACAGTAAGCAGTGCCTATCACGCCGTCCCCCGGGCTGCACTGGGACTCTCGGACCACGTCATGGTCCATTTGATTCCTGCATACAGGCAGAAACTAAAACTCTGCAAACCTGTTGTGAGGACTTCAAAGCAGTGGACCAGTGAAGCTGTGGAGGATCTTCAGGCGTGCTTGGACTGTACAGATTGGGAGGTGTTCAGGACTGCTACAAACAGTCTGGACGAGTACACAGATACTCCGCTAATAGAATTAGAATATTAATAAAAGTTAGGCGTCCCTCCGGGGTAGTCACTCCACGCGTCAACTCAAATGACCTTGGAGAGCCACAGTGAAAGAGAGATAACACTTCCTTTAAAGCCAGGACAGTGCCTTATCAGCCAGAACAGCAGGGCCGTCTGAAGCGTGGTGGCCAATGTCGGCCGACGAAGGAACAGGGCCTCACCCTATCAAGCTAAAGTTCAGCCACACAGCAACCCGGAGGATGAGAGTCTCCACGGCTGTAGCTGAATCAAGCAAGTAGACCCGCTACTGCGCCCCGAAGGTCCCTGGCGGAGCGATCCCACACCAGCGATCAGCCGCACTGTGTTTAGGGGGGATGCCTGAGTAGTGGGCTGGCTGTTGCGCCAAACGCCAACTCTGCCACGGCAACAAAGCGAACAGAACTTAAGTTTTATAAACTTTAACCAAATGTAACTGAACAGAATCGGATCTGAACAAAGACAAAAACAGATCTAACTAAGAGGAAGATATATAATGACTGATCTGGGGTCTCATTTATCAAACATTGCGTAGGATTCATACTAAAAGTTTACGTACGCCAAAAGCCGGAAATGGCGTACGCCAAAGAAAATTCCGTTTATAAAACCGTCGCACGCACACCTGAGCGCAATGTTCGCTTATAAATCACAGTCCACCTGGAAGCGTTCGTGCGTGGATCTGCCTCCAAATCCGCCCTCCACACGCCCACTTTCAACCATAAATGGTCAATGCAAAGCACGGCATGAATATTAAATTATGCTGCTGACCAATGGGTTTCCACCGTGAGTCCTGACGAGATTCCGGCATCAAGCGATGAGAAGAGGAAGTGAAACTTTCTGACACTGACATCGAGGTGTTTGTTAGTGAGGTGGGGTGAAGAGCGATTCATGGGACAGCAGTGATGTCACTAATAAAGAAAATACACTGATACTCTGCTGCTGTTAACACACTGAGTGAGAGTGAAGACGATAGAAAGAACCGAGCCTGAAATAAAAAAAGATCACAGATCACAGATCAATAGAATCTATATCAGCTGATCAGACATCGCTGAACCCTCGTTTCCTCCTCGTCCTTCCATTCGTGTGCACACATCCCGCAGAATCACGCACCAGTGTCACGGCAGTATTTATTTATTTAGAGCATCGGACCGATTCCCTCACATCAGTGGATCCTCACCTCCTCTGGGATATTATTTGGAAAGTTTTTTCATTTCTTGTAAGTGATCTCCAGGTCGCTCTGTGCGCCTGATGGCACAGTCCCGTTCACTGCAGTGATCTGATGATACACGCGCAGTGTCAGAAGATATTATTAAAACCTATTCATGACTCGGCTCCGTAACTCCGCTGTTAAATGGAATCTAAACGTAATTTGCTGTAAGTTGTTTTATATATTTTTTAATTAAAAGGTTCGTGTGGAACAGTTATGTCGCGCGAGCACAACTAAAGCTGTTGGTTTTAATGTAAATGATGAAGTGGATCAATAATCTGCTTCAGTTCACCACCTCACGTCTGCGTCGCCACTTTCCCGTCTCCAAAACGTTCGTACGCATGGGTCAGAGTTTGTGTGGAAATACGCAAATTTTCCCGTCAAGTTTGTTTTTATAAAATATTTTGAGCGTACACAACGGTTATAAATGAGACCCCAGAGCATTTCAGAAACAAAAGGAGGAGAGAGAGAGAGAGAGAGAGAGAGAGAGAGAGAAAGAGAGAGAGAGAGAGAGAGAGAG
The DNA here is from genome assembly GCF_022539355.2 of Hippoglossus stenolepis. Classification (NCBI taxonomy): domain Eukaryota; kingdom Metazoa; phylum Chordata; class Actinopteri; order Pleuronectiformes; family Pleuronectidae; genus Hippoglossus; species Hippoglossus stenolepis. The sequence continues at coordinate 2,930,179 of NC_061492.1, forward strand.
AGAGAGAGAGAGAGAGAGAGAGAGAGAGAGAGAGAGAGAGAGAGAGAGAGAGAGAGAGAGAGAGAGAGAGAGAGAGAGAGAGAGAGAGAGAGAGAGAGAAAGTGAAAGTGAAAGTGAAAACTAGAACTGCAGAGTTTGGACTTTCTGATTTAATGCTGCCTCAACTTCTTCACAACTTCAACAGAACTTCTTGTTGTCTTCACCTCTGATGATTTAATGCTTGAACGACAAGGACGTTCATTTTGTGAGAGTAAAATCAAAATGATGACAGAGTTCCAACAAAACTAATGAAATCAATGGGTTCATTAGTTTTCTCCCATCAAACGAAACACTACCTTTTTTCACATGCACTTTATTCAAACCACTTGGTGAATACAGCACCTGAACACGTTGTTGGGCCATGGTTCTTTGTGAAACCACACTTCGGCCTACATGTTCAGTCAAGAGCCTGAAGCCGCATGTTCCTCCAAGACTCAGTCTCCCAGGGGCCATCAAGAACCAGAGCAAGGAACTCAGTCTCCCAGGGAGCATCAGAGGTGTGAAAACCCCCCCAGGGACACAGGTTTCAACTCCCATTGGTCACTCTGGACCCCATGACCTGTGAGGTCACCGGGCCAATATAAGCCAGGTTTATCCAACTCTTCACCCTCTTTCTACACTCCCTCCAAGGAGAGAAGGCTGCGAGCCTCTTCTGCCTCTTCCTACAATCCTTCTACAGGAAGGAAGGCTGTTCGAGAGGAGCACAAAGGTGCAGCTTCCAGCTCATCTCACCAAGGAAACTTCCTCGCCCTCCAAGCTCTACCAACGTCCTAGCAGCGACTAGATGTCCTGCTTGCAAACTTCAGCCAGCAACTGAGCTACACAGCTCAACCAAAACCAGCAAGACAACACAAAACTGCGAACTGCACAGCAACTTCCCTTTTTCCCCTTTCCACGGACGGGTAACACAACTGGGCTTAATAATTATACTAGGCTAAGCAAGACTGTTTATTCGATTCTGTGTGATGTTTATAAGTTTGATTTGTGGTGTTGTGATATTTTGGGTACAAGTTATTGAGAAAATAATGTTAGTCTGTTATGCTCTTCACAGTCTTTCGTTGCATCCAATCTAGTAACTTTGTCTAATTTCGCACACACACACAGACACATGCATATTCCTTCACCTCATTATCTCTGACTCCTGCTACATGTCGTAAAGACAATAGGGGAGGGTGTTATCTTCAAAGTGGCCAGCAGCCATTTTGGGAGCACATAGGGGGGAAAAGGGTGTTTTCTCTTTGGCCAGCCGCCATCTTGAAAGCACGCTGACTCACACAGACACACACACATTTATACACACATACCTATCTTTGTTTAGCAATTAGACCGTTAGTAATTTGTGTTTTTATACTTTATTATATTCATAATAAATGTTTTCTTTCACAAATGTTTTTCATTAATGTTGCATAAGTGAATTTTGCCAACCTCTACACTGTCAAAGAGCCATATCCTTCAACTTAGCTAACTATCTATATGGTAATTTTGGTTATAGTTATTAATTTAATTGTTAATCACAGTTCCAAATTTGTAGTTAGAACCTTTATGAGACTTTATTCAATAAATTGGCTATCTTTTCCCTTCCTTTGAAGGGTGGTGCCCCGAGGTAACTTTAATCAATTAAAGTTATTATTTAAATATTAATAATAAAATATTAATATTTAATATTTTATTTTGATAACCAAATTTATTGAATGCCGAAAGGCACACCATTTTATGGTATCATGTTTAATGCATTATGGCACAACATCTGAAACAGATAAATAATTTCACTTCCAGAAATCCTATTAGTATCTTTCATGGCCTGTTAATGGATGTGTGTTTGTGCTGTGGAAAAGAATTCAATTATATTCAGATCAACGAGACAAGACAACTAAGAGATGGACCTGGTGAATAAAAAGTGTGAGTATTAATATTCCAGTAAGTGATGGGAATCCTCATCTTATCAATATGGAGATGGGTGTTTTCATTATACATCCTATTATTCTATCTGGCCTGCGTGTGTTTGACATTATTCACGATCACTGGATATAACGCAAAGATCAACACAATTCTAATTAAAATTACTGCAAATTTTGGTCAGAATTTGAGCATGTTAAAGCCCTCAAAAAGCCAATTCATTTGCCTGAAATTTTTTTAATAATAATTAAAAGCTTTGGGTATTGCAGATTTACTAACCAGTCTTTTCTCATATGGGAGGAGTAAATAAATAATACAAATTAATTAAAGCCCTCAAAAAGCCAATTCATTTGCCTGAAAAAAAAAAAAATTTAATTAAATACAAAAAGAACCAGAAATATCAATGTTTAATGAAATTTCTAGGGCTAGTGGAGAGAGCGATCAATGACCAAGCGCACGTCTCCGCGTTGCATGCGTTTTGCGCACTGCGGCAAGGATAAACGCTTCACTTCCTTTGTCCGTCACGTTATGTCGATTCTTGCCTGCTAATTGCTCATTACGGTCAACGCTATCAATTGCACATCACACTGTGAAAATTTTACGTAAATTGAATGATAGTTGTAAAACAAAGCTTATTTCCTGTTGCCAATAGGTGGCGCCATCAGTATTATTACATACAGACTAATAGATCTGTTCAAGTAGGGGCTCTCATGTAGCGTGAGCAATTTTGTGTCAATTGGACAATGTTACAACAACCTCATTTTCACACTGATCAGTAGGTGGCACTATGACCCTGAGAAAATATTGACACATGGAGCTGTTCAGGCTTGGACTCTGATCATGAGACAGAAGTTTGGTGGTGATAGGACAATGCACAGCGGAGTTATGACAACATCGTGTCCTTTGGCGAAGGATGATCCTTCGCCGCACCTCAATGTTTACACGGTTTGAGGAAATGTCACAATTCTGAGAGAGAGAAAGAGAGAGAGAGAGATGTGGAGTGGAGTTGTTTGTTGACGGCTCAGCATCAAAGGATTCATGGACCATCTATGTCCGAGATACAGAACATCGTGTTTTGATGGCGTGTAATCAAACTTTGACGTCACGCCACGGTCACACTGTGTGATGAAAAATCGATCTTTGAGTTAGTTTGTATCTCCATCTTGTTGAGATGACACTCATCTCAATTTGAAGTTGATCAGATGAAAGCCCTGTACCTCAAAGTAAAAATGTGGAATATGGCCAAAATGGCCACTAAATGCAAAATGGCGGGCTTCCTGTTGCGTTTTTCAAATTGCACCTCAGACTTTTTTCTTTGTCTGGTCATGATACACCTGTGTTTTTGTGAAGATCGGTCAATGTGAACGCGTTCCGGGGGGCTCGGGGGGCGCCGTTGAGCCATTTTGCTATCACTATTATTACATACAGACTAATAGATCTGTTGTAGGGGCTCTGATGTAGCGTGAGCAATTTTGTGTCAATTGGACAATGTTACCACAACTCAATTATCACACTGATCAGTAGGTGGCGCTATGACCCTGCACTAATATTAATATATGGAGCTGTTTAGGTCAGGATTGTGATCATAGGTCAGCATTTGGGGGCCGGTTGGATAATGCAGAGTGGATTCACAAAATACTTCCTGTTTCATGGTGAATCAGTAGGTGGCGCTATGACACTGAGGAAATATTGACACATAGAGCTGTTCAGGCTTGGTCTCTGATCATGAGACAGAAGTTTGGCGGTAATAGGGCAATGCACACTGGACTTATGACAACATCGTCTCCTTTGGCGAAGGATGAACCTTCGCCGCACCTCAATGTTTACACGGTTTGAGGAAATGTCACAATTCTGACCATGATCCAATGACTTGACTGAGCTCTTTTGAGCTGTATATTGTTAAGCAGCCAGGAGCAGTTCATCAAAGTATAAAACATGTCACTTCTGGTAGCCAGCAGGTGGCGCTGTGATTTTAAGTCATGATTTCTGTGTAGATGTCATCAGGCCGGGACTCTTGTCTTACATGTCTAGTTTGGACTCGATTGGACCAAATATGTCAGAGATACAGAACCTCGTGTTTTGATGGCGTCTAATCAAAATTCTACGCCTCGCCACGGTCACACTGTGTCATGAAATCAAATATACCGATTCAGTTTATGTCATGGCCATTTTTAATGTGGAAAATGGCCAAAATGGCTACTAAAGTCAAAATGGCGGGCTTCCTGTTTGGTCTAGCATATCTATCCAATAGACTTTTTTGTTTGTCATGAAAAGACACATGTCCCTATCGATTTTTGTACATGTCGGCCAATCGTGGTGCCGGGGCTGCCCTTTAGTGGGCGCTATTCAGTTATTTTGCCACGCCCATTTCTTAAAACCATCTGAATGTCTGCATGGGGGCTATTGCTACACAAATGTAGTTTGAGTGAGATAGACCCATGAACACTGAAGTTACAGCAATTGGGTGTGTCACAGCGAGTTGATGAACTTTGACGCCATGCCACTGTTATGGCATTTGACAAAAAGTCACAGTGATCTTATGCATTATCAATGTCTTGAGACCCATTTGCCACAGTTTGACATGGCTGCGGGCAGTGAATGAGGAGGAATACCTCCAAATGTAAGACGTTCCAAAAACAAGACATTTCCTGTTACCACCAGGGGGCGCTGTGATTTTAAGTCATGATTTCTGTGTCATCAGGCCGGGACTCTTGTCTTACATGTCTCGATTGGACTCGATTGGACCATGTATATCCGAGATACAGAACCTCGTGTTTTGATGGCGTGTAATCAAACTTTGACGAAAAATCGATCTTTGAGTTAGTTTTTATCTCCATGTTGTTGTGATGACACTCATCTCAATTTGAAGTTGATCTGATGAAAGCCCTGGGACATATACAGAGCCAGAACTCTGTATATTGTTCACTTTTAGGTAAATATATTTGTTCATTGTTGAAAAGCATTTGTGAAGCTGTGAGAGAACATTTGCACGATTGAAACAATTTAAAAAGCAAATCAAACATCCTTATATTTTCCTGCAAAGTACAGATACTCTTTTCAAAAGTGACATAACACAACATGTTGAAATAAAAAACACATCCATTGTTGGGATGATAGTTTTCATTTAATTCTACTTCGATTAAGATATTAAATATAAAATGAAGAATTGATCACAACGCAACAAATTAGTGGGATGAAAAAATGTGATCTTTGCTAAATATATTTTTAAAATGAGGAAAATCATTTAGACTGAAGAAATTTATCTTAAATTGTGTTTTATTGCAAATAAATTGTGTGCAAATGATTATTTGATCCGTTTAAAAAGTGAAAATGACATGTCAGACAAAGAAACATCCCTAACATCACATCACATCACATTTCAATTAGCTGACGCTTTTATCCAAAGCGACAATAAGAGCATCAACCATGAGAGAACAAACCCAGAACAACAAGAATCAAGTACAATTTGCTTCAAGAAAGCCAAACTACAAAGTGCTATATGTAAGTGTTATATAAGTGCTACTAGATATATATAGGTGCTACTAAACAGATATAGAAGTATATATTTTATCTTTTATCCAAGGTGAAGTCTGAAGAGATGTGTCTTTAGTCTGATCATCCAGATGATTTAATGCCTTATGGTCTTATCTGATTCAAGGTCAAGTCTTTTAACTGTGTTGAACAACAACCTTTTTCTCTCCAGATTGCACAAGTGAGATTGTTTATTTAAAAGTTTAAATCATAATCACTGTCAGCTACATGCCAACATTCATTGTTGCCAGTGTTTGGGATTTGTTCTTGTTTTGTTCTTGTTGTCTTCCTCTTCCTCTTAACTGCTGGAACTACTGCGAAACAGAGATCTACATAAAGCAATTGTCCCACCTACTGCGAGTCCTGCAGCGACAACGGGGCTTCCGGTGACCAAGACGACTGCGACGCCTGCGATCAAAGATTTTTTTTTCACCTGCGAGAGACAAGATGAGACTAACCGTTATTTTTTAAACAATCGACAAACTGAAGGTCAAAACATTTTGATAATCTTTCATTGAAATATAATCTCTGCCACAGTCCCCTTATGAAACCACACTTAAAGGTTCAGTGTGTAGAATCTAGTGACATCTAGTGGTGAAGTGTCATGTTGCAGCTGAACACCCCTCACCTCACCCTCCCCTTCCAAACATGAGAGAGAACCTGTGGCAGCTTCAGTCGTCATAGAAACTCAAAAGGTTTAGTTTGTCCAGTCTGGGCTACTGTAAAAAACATGGCTGCCTCCGTAGTGAGGACCTGCTCCTGATGTAAATATAAAGTATTTAAATATAAAGTATGTTGATAAAAAGTATTTAAATATAAACGACCCATTCTAGGGTAAAGAAAACAACAATTCGTACAATTTAGATGAAACACACTAGTGGAAACATCACTAGGATTATTGTATATTCAATTTCTGCCAATAGATCATTTCACCTAAATCTTACACACTGGACCTTTCATGGCTGTGAGATGGTTGGTTTAACTTTCTGGATTATTATGTATATGTGGTATGCCCCAAAATATTTGATTTAATTACTTTAATAGTAATTTTTGCAATTATTCAAATAATATACGTGATAGTCACGTGGGTGAATGTTTCATATGCATTATGGAGAGATCAGTAAATGGCAGCAGCACTCAGGTGGAACGTGTGGCACGGGAGCAGCCACCGTACTGTCTGTTTGGGGGTAACTTCCACCCACATGCCAGATGCAGTCTGGATGATGAGCTGAATGCTCCGTGTCTTTATTGCTGCTGCGTTCATGCTGTATTTGACAGGTTAGCAGTGGGTGAGAGTCACCTACATTAACTCCTTAAAGTTTAGCTTTATCACCACGAGTGTTATTGAGACATGTTGACGTTGTTTTGATTATTTTACTAGACTGTTAAAAACTTCGAAACTCCGCTGGACAGTGAGGCGGGAGACACTCGCGCCACCGGGTGGGCGGTGACCACATTCGCCTGTATAGGTGTTTGTTTTACCTGCGCGTAGTCTTGCAGGCAGGTCGCTATAGAATGGCGTTTACTTTACACAGTGTGTATTTCAGCGCCGACACACACACACGCACGCTGTAATAAAGTCACGTATTGTTATTGTGCCTTATAAAGACCAGTTATAAGCTAATGTTCAATAGGTTTATATTGAAAATGTTTGTATTTCAAATTGTGTTGAATTTGAATAAGATGCAGTCCGGATGATGAACTGAATGCTCCGTGTCTTTATTGCTGCTGCATTCATGCTGTATTTTACAGACATACTTTGTTGCTGTGGTACCAATCCTGGGACCCGTAACATATACGACACAGTGAAGGTGACAGATGAACCCAGTGATTAAAGAGTTTGTTCATCTTCCTGGAGTGTTAGAAATATCACAATGGACTCACATCTGCATGTATTCAGCTGCATGTATGTATTCAGCATGTATTCAGCTGCACACATATAAAGTGCAGCCACAAATTAGTGGGATGATAAATGGCAACATGTGATCTTTTCTAAATATATTTTGAAAATGAGGAAAATCATTTACACTGAAGAAATTTATCTTAAATTGTGTTTTATTGCAAATAAATTGTGTGCAAATGATTATTTGGTCCGTTTAAAAAGTGACGAATGACAAGTCAGACAAAAAGAAACCTCCAGATGATTTAATGCTTTATTGTCTTATCTGATTCAAGGTCCAGTCTTTTAACTGTGTTGAAGGAACCACAACTACCGTTTTCTCTCTAGTCTGCACAAGTGAAATTGTTTATTTAATTAGTTCAATCATAATCAATGTCGGCTGCATCAACTCAAACAATGGAGAGATCTTTCTTGTCATTTTCTGTCTCATTAGTGCCAGTGTTGATGATGTCTTCTTCCTGTAGTCTTTCATTTTCCTTTTCCTCTTCCTTTTCCACTTCGCCGGAATAGCTGAACAGAGTTACTCCACCTATTACTAAGGCCCCACCTGCTGCAGCGACGCCTGCGATCCAAGCTGCTCTTTTAACCTGCGAGAGACAAGATGAGAAAAACCATTGTTATTTAAACAATCGACAAACTGCAGGTCAAAGGTCACTAGGCTCTGCCACAGTCCCCTTATGAAACCACATTTAAAAGGTTCAGTGTGTAGAATCTAGTGGCATCTAGTGGTGAAGTGTCAGGTTGCAGCTGAACACCCCTCACCCCACCCTCCCCTTCCAAACATGAGAGAGAACCTGTGGCAGATTCAGTCGTCATAGAAACTGAAAAGGTTTAGTTTGTCCAGTCTGGGCTACTGTAAAAAACATGGCTGCCTCCATAGAGAGGACCTGCTCCTGATGTAAATATAAAGTAAGACAGTAACTCAACATCTACCCACTAATTTTGCTGTGGAAGAGTTAACAAGGTTAACGAACCCAACAGTTAGATACACACCTGCCAAGACTCTGCCTTGCCGTATCGCATCTCGGTAGCAAAGTGCTCGCAGTTGTAAGTGACAACGCTGTACTGTAGCTCGCTGCCCACCATCGCACAGGCCTCCTTCACTATGACGTAGGGATCACGAGCCTCGTACTTTTCATCCTGCAGATTGTTGACCTGGTGACGATCATTGCCGACCACGTCGGTGAGCTTCTCACGCTTCACCTCTCCTCTGCTGCTCAGAAGCTCAAACGAGCCAGATGAGTCACCACCTGTGTGTTTTATAGAAAAGACAAACAGGAAGAACAGGGAGGCAAAGAAAGAGGAAAGGAGGAAGGTGCCATCATGAAATACATGTCATGTCCATGTGATATTCTGACGTGAATATATTTATCACTTCACTCACCCTCTGGAACTAAATGAACCACTTCATTCTCTCCAATGTAGACAGCCCAGTGCTGATAGGCCAAACGGCTGATCTCGATCAGGTCTCCTGGTTTTCCATTAAACTAAAAAGAAACATGAAAATATAAATAAAAATAATAAACTGGACATGTAGTCAATGTAAATGTGCAGTGATCAAAGTGCTCTTCATCGTGGCTTCCTGTTGTATTTGTTTGTGTGCACGAGCACGAGGGTCATACGACGACACAGCCCTGCCACAGGTTGACGTACGAAAGAAACTCCACTAATGTATCAGGACTTGGAGGAAAGTTTACTTGAGTCGTTTTCACACCTAAAAGTCTGAAACCAACATTGTTTCCATTTGATCTGTTTAGATTTGGTTTCACATTGTAATTCATGGAGCGCACTATCCTGCATTAAATCATAAAGTCCAAACTCTGCAGTTATAGTTTTCACTCTGCAAACAAACCGAACCATGTTTCAGTTTGATCCGGACCCTGAACGCCTCTTTTGGTCGGAGGAACCTTTCACACCTGATATTTAAGTCAAAGGGTCCGGACCAAACAAGGAAGGTGTGAAAGCGCCTTTAGAAACTAACCTGTTGTGGTTATTGCACAGATAATTTTAAACATGGATATTTTTACCTCCATTTTACTTGTTGCATCACTTTGTGCCACACAGGGACTTCAACTGTCCATAACTCACTTTAGTTAATAGTTAACATATATTTATTTATTATATTTACCTTTTGACCTTATTTATATTACAATCAGTCATACGACAGCAAATCAGATAAATAACACACTGGCTTTTGTTTCATGCAACATACTTTCCTTATTCTTAATGAACCGACAGCACCTCAGTTCCTATTGGTGGTGCACACGTTTAGTTTTCTTCTGCACAGTCACACTTTAGATGTTTCATCAAGTTTGTCTTCAGTTCTAACTTTGAGTCACTCACTGAAGCCGGCCATTAAATACAGGAGGTAGCTAATTGGACTGGACCATGTGCCTTCCACATCATAGGGCAGGATGATTTGGATTTATAATTTAATTTGGTTAATTGGTTTCATGTTTAATGCTGACTTACTAATTAGCTGTTTTTTTGGGGTGGAATTTGTAGTTAAGCTGTTTGTCTTTGTTTGCTCCTTCTGTTTCTGAAATGCTCTGATCAGTCATCATACATCTTCTCCTTTGTTAGATCTGTTTCTGTTCAGTCGACCCCTTATGGACCAGAACTCTGTATTTTGTTCACTTTTAGGTAAATAAATCAGTTTATTGTTGAAAAGCAGCTGTGATCACACACTTCATCCTGTTTATTCTGGTTTCTGTTGTAAACTCTTTGATAGAATTACATTTTAAAGCTGCATTAAAATGATAATTTTATATTTTACTCACTCAACCAAAACACTTTGCACACATTACGTGAACAAACTCAAAGTAAAGTTGATATATTTTAATCTACACCTATTTATGACATCACAAGTCTGTGCCTTGATGCACAAACAACCTTTTAAACTGTTTCACTGTAAAGGAACAAAACTAAATCTACAGTAACTAATGAGCAGCAGGAGACTCACCGTTTGTGCCATGTCTTCAGCCTTTCGTCTATCAGCTTCTGCCGCAGCCTGTGTGTGTGCACCGAATACTGCAGATAAAGAACCTGTATAACTTGCCTTAACGCCCAAATTTCACAATAATTTATAAGCGGAGTGCTGAGTGTCATTTCTCGTGAATTTTGAAGCAGGTTCGTTCATGTTTCCACCGTTTGTGACGCTGTGAGAGAACATTTGCTCAATGTAAGTATTGAGGTGGGAGGCGAATACAGCCCGAGGTTAAGATCCTACTTTCAGGAAGGCGTCCAAACTGGGAGAGCTGTAAGTTTCACTTGTAGTGGAAAATAACTAAGTGTGGTTGAAACCTATTTTGTAGTTGAAGAGTAACTTTTTGCAGACCTGTCTAAGACTCCATGACCTGAAGTGTTTGTGACCTGAAACCTATATGACCTTTCTATATACCTGTTTGACCTTTCTATTACTTGTGGACTGTCCAAGAATCTAATGGAAACTATGCAAATCATTTATTCCTGTGTTTTAATTCCTGTCTCAAACTGCGCCTACAGAACCAGTCTGAACTGGCTCAGGCAAACAGCCTTAGTTCTCCTATATAAGATCCTTGCATTTGACTGTTCCTCATCTTCACTCTGAGATCACTGTGACTCTCTGTGTTGATCCTTTCTGCAGAAAGCCCCTATTAAAATACACAAAGACAAATTTGGTGTTCCAGCCTCTTGTGTTTTCAGATTTCCATCACAAATTCTACTTCGATTACATTAAATATATAATGAAGAATTGATCACAACAAAACAAATGAGTACAATGAAAAAATGGAAACGTGATAAATGGCTTTTCTAAATATATTTTTTACATTCACAGTTTAGATTCAAGTCTTAAAATTAGGAAAATAATTTTCACTGAAGAAAGACTGAAATTAGTTCTGATTCAAGGTCCAGTCTTTTAACTGTGTTGAAGGAACCACAACAACCGTTTTCTCTCTAGTCTGCACAAGTGAAATTGTTTATTTAAATAGTTTCAATCATAATCAATGTCGGCTGCATCAACTCAAACAATGGAGAGATCTTTCTTGTCATGTTTCTGTCTCATTAGTGCCAGTGTTGATGATGTCTTCTTGTTTTCTTCCTGTAGTCTTCCTCTTCCTCTTCCTCTTCCTCTTCCAGTGTGTAGAATTTTGTGAAATGTAGTGGTGAAGTGTCATGTTGCAGCTGAACACCCCTCACCTTACCCTCCCCTTCCAAACATGAGGAGACTCACCCTTCGTGCCATGTCTTCAGCTCTTCATCTATCAGCTTCTGCCGCAGCCTGTGTGTGTGCACTGGACTACTGCAGATAAAGAACCTGTATAACCTGCCTGCACGGCCCAAATTTCACAATAATTTACTAGCGGAGGGCTGAGTTTCATTTCTCATGAATTTTGAAGCAGGTTCGTTCATGTTTCGACCATTTGTGACGCTGTGAGAGAACATTTGCTCAATGTAAGTACTGAGGTGTCAGGAGAATCACAGCCCGAGGATCAGATCTTATGTTCAGGAACACGTCCAAACTGGGAGAGCTGTAAGTTTCACTTCTCCCCAGCTCCTCGTTGAGAGCTTGAAACAGGAAGGCCTCAGTCAGAGCAACACTGGGATCCCGTCGTCCTTTTAGCAGGATGTTTGGAGAATTCCCCCCCCCCACTCAGATCAATGCTGCTGTGCTTTGTATGAAAAGCAGCTGTCATACAGTACGTCCTGCTCCCGGGCCAAGAGACACTCGAACCATCACAGCTACAAGTGTAACCCTCATCTCAACACTTACATCAGACCCACTTTCAAAAAAACGTCCTGACTCTGTAAAAACACCTTTATTTCCACAAATGTCTCCACTTGAAAGTTATAACACTCATATTGGTCCTCACAGAGATAGAGACATAAGAGCATGCACCCCCCCCCCACACACACACACACACACATGCAGCATGTAGATCTGTGTGAATCCTCCTGGCTCCACCTGCCTCGTCTGTAACAGGCTCCACATGTGAACAGTGTCGGACTGTGATGCAGCACAATGTTGGCACAGACACGACGGAGGATAAACACCCTCTCAGCTCATAACTAGAGCACAAGAAAAGCATCACTGTGTTCTCCTCTTCCTCTCCGCTGCCCTGCTCCACCTCTCACCGCTTCATTTACTTTGTTCAAAAACACATCTAACATCCTTTTATTTTCCTGCAAAGTTCAGATACGCGTTTCAAAAGTAACATAACACAACGTGTTGAAATAAAAAACACATCCATCGTTGGGAAGATAGTTTTCATTTTATTCTACTTCGGTCATTACATTGATTATATAATGAAGAATTGATCACAACCCAACAAATTAGTTGGATGAAAAATGGAAAGATGTGATAAATGTCTTTGCTAAATATATTTTTTAAATGAGGAAAATCATTTACACTGAAGAAATGTATCTTAAATTGTGTTTTATTGCAAATAAATTGTGTGTAAATGATTATTTGATCCGTTTAAAAGTGAAAATGACATGAAAGACAAAGAAACATCCCTAACATCACATCACATCACATTTCAATTAGCTGACGCTTTTATCCAAAGTGACAATAAGAGCATCAACCATGAGAGAACAAACCCAGAACAACAAGAATCAAGTACAATTTGCTTCAAGAAAGCCAAACTACAAAGTGCTATATGTAAGTGTTATATAAGTGCTACTAGATATATATAGGTGCTACTAAACAGATATAGAAGTATATATTTTATCTTTTATCCAAGGTGAAGTCTGAAGAGATGTGTCTTTAGTCTGATCATCCAGATGATTTAATGCCTTATTGTCATATCTGATTCAAGGTCAAGTCTTTTAACTGTGTTGAACAACAACCTTTTTCTCTCCAGATTTCACAAGTGAGATCGTTAATTTCAAAAGTTTAAATCATAATCACTGTCAGCTACATGCCAACATTCATTGTTGCCAGTGTTTGGGATTTGTTCTTGTTTTGTTCTTGTTGTCTTCCTCTTCCTCTTAACTGCTGGAACTACTGCTGCTAAACAGAGATCTACATAAAGCAATTGTCCCACCTGCTGAAGATGTGAGCTGGAGAAGAGGCTCGACAGCCTTCCCTCCTGTGGAAGGATTGTAGGAAGAGGACAGAAGAGACAGAAGAGGGGGAGAACAGGCCTTATTTTGGCCCGGTGACCTCACAGGTCATGGGGTCCAGAGTGACCAATGGGAGTTGAAACCTGTGTCCCTGGGGGGGTTTTCACACCTCTGTGTGAAGTTGATGCCCTCTGGGAGACTGAGTTCTGGAGGGACATGCGGCTTCAGGCTTTTGGCTGCACATATAGGCAGAGCTTTGGTCTCCCAAAAACCAGGTCAAAAACCAGGTGATGAAATTCAAAGGAGAAAATATACACAACAAGCACGGGTGCTCAAAATGGAACTGGCCACAAGTTCACAAAAGCCAGAACTTATACAAAGAGGCGTTTCATAAAACATGATATGAAAAAAAGACATGAGATCATCATCTGTGTCTGTCCGTCTGCTGTAGCAGTTGGAAGAAAACATCACCAAATAAGGGCATACACCCTGTTTATCAAGGTCATAGCAGTGAGACACCGCCAAATAAGGGTTCCATCCTGTCAGGTAGACAGTATCACAGCAGTGAGACACCTGGTCAGGGGGATTTCCCACTACACTGGTTTCATAAGGGGGCCGTGGCAGAGCTTAGTGACCTTTGACCTGCAGTTTGTCGATTGTTTAAAAAAATAACGGTTCTTCTCATCTTGTCTCTCGCAGGTTCAAACAGCAGCTGGGGTCACAGGCGTCGCTGCAGCAGGTGTGGCCTTAGCAGCTTTAGGTGCAGTTCTGTTCAGCAGCCTTTCCGGCGAAGAGGAAGAGGAAGAGGAAGAGGAAGAGGAAGACTACAGGAAGAAAACAAGAAGACATCATCAACACTGGCACTAATGAGACAGAAACATGACAAGAAAGATCTCTCCATTATTTGAGTTGATGCAGCCGACATTGATTATGATTGAAACTATTTAAATAAACAATTTCACTTGTGTAGACTAGAGAGAAAACGGTTGTTGTGGTTCCTTCAACACAGTTAAAAGACTGGACCTTTTATCAGAACTAATTTAAGTCTTTCTTCACTGAAAATGATTTTTCTAACTTCAAGACTTGAATCTAAACTGTGAATGTAAAAAATATATTTATAAAAGACATTTATCACATGTTTCCATTTTTTCATTGTACTCATTTGTTTTGTTGTGATCAATTCTTCATAATATATTTAATGTAATAATCGAAGTAGAATTGAATGAAAACTATCTTCCCAACAATGGATGTGTTTTTTTTTATTTCAACATGTTGTGTTATTTGACTTTTGAAACGAGTATCTGTACTTTGCAGGAAAATATAAGGATGTTAGATTTGTATTTGAAATTGTTTCAATCGTGCAAATGTTCTCTCACAGCCTCACAAATGGTCAAAACCTGAATGCAGAGTTGCTGCTGGACATTTCTAGAGAAGGAAACTTCGCCCACTTACAGGAAATGATTGTAAAGTTGGGGGATGTTCAGATCTGCAGTGGTCCAGTGCACACACACAGTCTGCATCAGAAGCTGATAGACGAAGAGCTGAAGACATGGCACCAACGGTGAGTCTCCTGCTGCTCATGACTTACAGTAGATTTAGTTTTTGTTCCTTTACAGTGAAAACTGTTTTAACTTTTCTTTGTGAACATAAAAAGAAAGTGAACAAAATACAGTTCTGGCTCCATAAGGGGTCGACTGAACAGAGCTTAGGTTTTATAAACTTTAATCAAATGTAACTGAACAGAATCGGACCTGAACAAACACAAAAACAGATCTAACAAAGGTGAAGATATATAAAGACTGATCAGAGCATTTCAGAAACAAGAGGAGCAAACACAGACAGAGAGACAGAGAGAGAAAGTGAAAGTGAGAACTGCAGAGTTTGGACTTTCTGATTTAATGCTGCCTCAACTTCTTCACAACTTCAACAGAACTTCTTGTTGTCTTCACCTCTGATGATTTAATGCTTGAACGACAAGCACGTTCATTTTGTGAGAGTAAAATCTAAATGATGACAGAGTTCCAACAAAACTAATGAAATCACTGGGTTCATTAGTTTTCTCCCATCAAACGAAACACAACCTTTTTTCACATGCACTTTATTCAAACCACTTGGTGAATACAGCACCTGAACACGGGGATGTCAGAAACACATGTTGTCTACAATCTAATCAATGTCAAGTGAAGGTGGTCTCAGTCCACGAAGCTGATGACCACAGGACGTACGTATCTCTGACAAATGTTTAGTGCGCTCCATGAATTACAATGTGAAACCAAATCTAAACAGATCAAATGGAAACAATGTTGGTTTCAGACTTTTAGGTGTGAAAACGACTCAAGTAAACTTTCCTCCAAGTCCTGATACATTAGTGGAGTTTCTTTCGTACGTCAACCTGTGGCAGGGCTGTGTCGTCGTATGACCCTCGTGCTCGTGCACACAAACAAATACAACAGGAAGCCACGATGAAGAGCACTTTGATCACTGCACATTTACATTGACTACATGTCCAGTTTGTTATTTATATTTGTATTTTCATGTTTCTTTTTAGTTTAATGGAAAACCAGGAGACCTGATCGAGATCTTCCGTAAGGACTATCAGCACTGGGCCGTCTACATCGGAGAGAATGAAGTGGTTCATTTCACCACAGGGGGTGAGTGAAGGAATAACTACGCTCAGCGGCCACATTATCAGGCACACCTGTTCAATTGCTTGTTAACACAAATAGCTAATCAGCCAATCACATGGCAGCAACTCAATGCATTTAGGCATCAGAGGTCAGAGGAGAATGGGCAGAGTGGTTCGAGATGATAGAAAGGTAACAGTAACTCAAATAACCACTCGTTACAACCAAGGTCTGCAGAATACCATCTCTGAACGCACAACACGTCGAACCTTGAAGCAGATGGGCTACAGCAGCAGAAGACCACACCGGGTGCCACTTCTGTCAGCTAAGAACAGGAAACTGAGGCTACAATTCGCACAGGCTCACCAAAATTCGACAATAGAAGATTGGAAAAACGTTGCCGGGTCTGATGAGTCTTGATTTCAGCTGCGACATTCAGATGTTAGGGTCAAAATTTGGTGTAAACAACATGAAAGCATGGAACTATCCTGCCTTGTATCAACGGTTCAGGCTGGTGGTGGTGGTGTAATGGTGTGGGGGATATTTTCTTGGCACACTTTGGGCCCCTTAGTACAAATTGAGCATCGTTTAAACGCCACGCCTTGTTAGATCTATACTATGAAGAATTAAGGCAGTTGTGAAGGAAAAAGGGGGTCCAACCCGGTACTAGTAAGGTGTACCTAATAAAGTGGCCGGTGAGTATATATTCACGTTAGAATATCACATGGACATGACATGTATTTCATGATGGCACCTTCCTCCTTTCCTCTTTCTTTGCCTCCCTGTTCTTCCTCTTTGTCTTTTCTATAAAACACACAGGTGGTCAGTCATCTGGCTCGTTGAGGCTTCTGAGCAGCAGCGCTGGGAAGGTCAAACGTGAGAAGCTCGCCGATGTGGTCGGCAATGACCGTTACCAGGTCAACAATCTGCTGGACAACAGGCGCAAAGCTCGCGAGCCTTCCGTCATAGTGATGGAGGCCCGTGCGATGGTGGGCCGCGAGCTATCGTACAACGTTGCCACTTACAACTGTGAGCACTTTGCTGTCGAGATGCGATACGGCAAGGCAGAGTCTCTGCAGGTGTGTATCTAACTGTTGGGTTCGTTAACCTCGTTAACTCTTCCACAGCAAAATCAGTGGGTAGATGTTGTGTTTTTTAAAAGGCGATTGACAGTAGACGAGTCTTCCTTTCTGTTTTCTCCACAAAGTGAGTCATGGTCTTGAACGCTCCGCTAACTGAGAAGCTCTCTCTACAACTCTGATATGACTCAAAAGAATCAAAGAGACAGGATTCCTAATAGTTATCTGAAGTGCATGTAGTGGAGATACTGATATTGGGGATATAAAACATTTATGATACTAAAACATCAGCTGATATATATTCCTATGGTGTCGTTATCAAACCCTTATTACATAAAAAAATGTTAATGAGGCTTGATATTACTAACTAATAACTCTACTTTAAAATAATATGAATGTAAATAAATCAAATTGAAGTCAATATATAGAGCGTGAAATGTGTGGAAATGATTAAAATGACCCTCGAGAGGAATATAAATATTCTGAAAGACTATTGCAGAGGAAATACTGATTAATAATGTGGAAGATACATCTTTAAATAGTAGTAATAGTAATTTAATGTTATTGTTGGTAAATCTGTTTTACAAACAGGTTTAATCAGGTAAAGTTTAGTTTGTTTAGTTCAGTTTTTGCAGCCCACAGGGAAACCACATCTTTACATTATGAACAATCGTGTTTATAATAAACTCAGATGCCATGTGAACAGAATGAATCAGAACATGATTTATAATAGAGTAAACAAGCTTCTGAAACATTTCAACTGGAATCACAGCAGAACAGATGTAGTTAAAACTCATTTTATTGAGCCCTTTATCTATTTATCTATTTATTTATTTAACACAATCTAGTGCAACTGAATACATGCAGATGTGAGTCCATTGTGATATTTCAAACACTACAGGAAGATGAACAAACTCTTTAATCACTGGGTTCATCTGTCACCTTCACTGTGTCGTATACATAATAATCCAGAATGTTCAACCAACCATCTCACAGCCATTAAAGGTCCAGTGTGTAAGATTTAGGTGAAAGGATCTATTGGCAGAAATTGAATATACAATAATCTTAGTGATGCTTCCACTAGTGTGTTTCATCTAAATTGTACGAATTGTTGTTTTCTTTACCCTAGAATGGGTCGTTTATATTTAAATACTTTATATGAACATACTTTATATTTAAATACTTCATATTTACATCAGGAGCAGGTCCTCTCTATGGAGGCAGCCATGTTTTTTACAGTAGCCCAGACTGGACAAACTAAACCTTTTGAGTTTCTATGACGACGGAAGCTGCCACAGGTTCTCTCTCATGTTTGGAAGGGGAGGGTGAGGTGAGGGGTGTTCAGCTGCAACATGACACTTCACCACTAGATGTCACTAGATTCTACACATTGAACCTTTAAGTGTGGTTTCATAAGGGGACTGTGGCAGAGCTTTACTGAGTGACATTCCACTCGTCCAGATTATATTTCAATGAAAGATTATCAAAATGTTTTGACCTTCAGTTTGTCGATTGTTTAATAAATAACGGTTTGTCTCATCTTGTCTCTCACAGGTTATTAAAACATTGATCACAGTCGCCATCGTCACCCCAGTCGCTGCAGTCGTCGCAGGCCCCGTAGTCGCCATAGCCGCTGTAGCAGTTGGGGCATTTGCTTTATGTAGATCTCTGTTTAGCAGTCGTTCCAGCAGTTAAGAGGAAGAGGAAGACAACAAGAACAAAACAAGAACAAATCCCAAACACTGGCAACAATGAATGTTGGCATGTAGCTGACAGTGATTATGATTTAAACTTTTGAAATAAACGATCTCACTTGTGAAATCTGGAGAGAAAAAGGTTGTTGTTCAACACAGTTAAAAGACTTGACCTTGAATCAGATAAGACAATAAGGCATTAAATCATCTGGATGATCAGACTAAAGACACATCTCTTCAGACTTCACCTTGGATAAAAGATAAAATATATACTTCTATATCTGTTTAGTAGCACCTATATATATCTAGTAGCACTTATATAACACTTACATATAGCACTTTGTAGTTTGGCTTTCTTGAAGCAAATTGTACTTGATTCTTGTTGTTCTGGGTTTGTTCTCTCATGGTTGATGCTCTTATTGTCACTTTGGATAAAAGCGTCAGCTAATTGAAATGTGATGTGCTCTTATGTCTCTATCTCTGTGAGGACCAATATGAGTGTTATAACTTTCAAGTGGAGACATTTGTGGAAATAAAGGTGTTTTTCCAGAGTCAGGACGTTTTTTGAAAGTGGGTCTGATGTAAGTGTTGAGATGAGGTTACACTTGTAGCTGTGATGGTTCAAGTGTCTCTTGGCCCGGAGCAGGACGTACTGTATGACAGCTGCTTTTCATACAAAGCACAGCAGCATTGATCTGAGTGGGGGGATCTCTCCAAACATCCTGCTAAAAGGACGACGGGATCCCAGTGTTGCTCTGACTGAGGCCTTCCTGTTTCAAGCTCTCAACGAGGAGCTGGGGAGAAGTGAAACTTACAGCTCTCCCAGTTTGGACGTGTTCCTGAACATAAGATCTGATCCTCGGGCTGTGATTCTCCTGACACCTCAGTACTTATGTGGCAGAATAGTGGAGCAGGTAAGAGAGCGGCAGAAATGTCTGCACCGCATTGTTCTCCTCTCTGGGTCTTTTCTCATTGTATGACTTTGTAGTGGTTCAAGGTGGATCCCCCCCCCCTGAGCTAAGCGACCACCACAGAGTAATAGGTAAATATACTTTGCATTGTTTTAACGTGCTTGTTTTGTTCCACCTGTCGTTTGCTTCATTTAGCCTGGCTTTCCTGTGCTTTACCTTTCGTTTGCTTTACTTTGTTGTTTTGTCTGATATGTGTCTGCTTGATTTGTGGGTCTCTATTATTCCTGTTCTTTTGTTTATTGTATATAATTTAGCCCTGTCATGAATTGACTGATAAATCACTTATTTGGCTTTAGAATAATTGTGTGGATTGAGTTCTTTTGTAGTTTTACTGGTATAAATTGATATTGTTCTGGGGTTGTTTCTTTATTTTTGTTTCTTTGATTGAACCGTATGGAGCCCTACTGATGTGTGTTCACTCTATATTTTACAGGAGCTGAGAGCCTGAGGTGGTGGAGGCTGGTGTTTTCTGTGGCGTTGTCTCCCTCCTGTGTGCTGTGCTATTCACCCCCAATCCGGTTTTCCACTGTTGTGTGTGTGCGTGAGGATGTGTGTGCACGTGTGATCGTGGTGACTCTCCTAGGGAAACGCCTCCACGTTCACTAGCCTGCCTCAGCCCTGGACCCCCCCCCCCTTCTTACATGTGAATGGTGTGATGGCTCTTTTAAAGATTGAAATTGTGATTTGAAATAAATATATTATTGTCGGATGGAACCACATCTCAGGCTCCATAGTGTACTGAGCCTGATTGCCTTATGGTTAATATTGGTTGGAAGTCATCAATACTCCCTGGATTAATATTCCAGGTTGGCGTTGTTGGCTTCTTCGTGATTGGACTATTTAAATGTTAAATTAGACTATTCAATCACTTCGTTGGCCACACTTACATCGTGCAAATGTTCTCTCACAGCTTCACAAATGGTTGAAACCTGAACCCACCTGCTGTACAATTCATAAGAAATGACACTCAGCCCTCTGCTAGTAAATTATTGTTACATTAGGGCCGTGCAGGCAGGTTATAAAGTTTCTTTATCTGCAGTAGTCCAGTGCACACACACACTCTGCTTCAGAAGCTGATAGACGAAGAGCTGAAGACATGGCACAAACGGTGAGTCTCCTGCTGCTCATTAGTTACAGTAGATGTAGTTTTTGTTCCTTTACAGTGAAAACTGTTAAAGTCGGGAGAAATACAACATTATCATTTTAATGCAGCTTCAAAATGTAATTCTATCAAAGAGTTTACAACAGAAACCAGAATAAACCGGATGAAGTGTGTGATCACAGCTGCTTTTCAACAATAAACTGATTTATTTACCTAAAAGTGAACAAAATACAGAGTTCTGGTCCATAAGGGGTCGACTGAACAGAACTTAAGTTTTATAAACTTTAACCAAATGTAACTGAACAGAATCGAACCTGAACAAAGACAAAAACAGATCTAACAAAGGAGAAGATATATAAAGACTGATCAGAGCATTTCAGAAACAAAGGGAGCAAACAAAGACAAAGAGACAGAGAGAGAAATGTAATATAAATAAAGTCAAAAGGTAGACATAATAAATAAATAGATGTTAACTATTAACTAAAGTGAGTTATTGACAGTTAAAGTCCTTGTGTGGCACAAATTGATGTAAAATACATAAACATGAAGATCAGTCTTTGCAGTGGAAATAAATCAAAATACTGGAGGTAAAAATATCCATTTTCAATCAATCAATCAATCAAATTTTATTTGTGTAGCCCATATTCACAAATCACAATTTGTCTCATATGGCTTTAACAGGGTGTGACATCCTCTGCTCCTAACCCTCAATTTCAGACATGTTTGAAATTATCTGTGCAATAACCACAACAGGTTAGTTTCTAAAGACACGTTCACACCTTCCTGGTTTGTTCACTTCCCTTTGACTTTTCAGCTTTGTCTGAATTTAAATATCAGGTGTGAAAGGTTCCTCCGACCAAAAGAGGCGTTCAGGGTCAAACTGAACCGTGGTTTGGTTCGTTTGCAGAGTGAAAACTAGAACTGCAGAGTTTGGACTTTCTGATTTAATGCTGCCTCAACTTCTTCACAACTTCAACAGAACTTCTTGTTGTCTTCACCTCTGATGATTTAATGCTTGAACGACAAGGACGTTCATTTTGTGAGAGTAAAATCTAAATGATGACACAGTTCCAACAAAACTAATGAAATCAATGGGTTCATTAGTTTTCTCCCATCAAACGAAACACGACCTTTTTTCACATGCACTTTATTCAAACCACTTGGTGAATACAGCACCTGAACACGTTGTTGGGCCAAGGTTCTTTGTGAAACCACACTTCGGCCTACATGTTCAGTCAAGAGCCTGAAGCCGCATGTTCCTCCAAGACTCAGTCTCCCAGGGAGCATCAGAGGTGTGAAAACCCCCCCAGGGACACAGGTTTCAACTCCCATTGGTCACTCTGGACCCCATGACCTGTGAGGTCACCGGGCCAATATAAGCCAGGTTTATCCAACTCTTCACCCTCTTTCTACACTCCCTCCAAGGAGAGAAGGCTGCGAGCCTCTTCTGCCTCTTCCTACAATCCTTCTACAGGAGGGAAGGCTGTTGAGCCTCTTCTCCAGCTCACATCTTCTCTTCCCATCCAACTCTTCGAGAGGAGCACAAAGGTGCAGCTTCCAGCTCATCTCACCAAGGAAACCTCCTCGCCCTCCAAGCTCTACCAACGTCCTAGCAGCGACTCGATGTCCTGCTTGCAAACTTCAGCCAGCAACTGAGCTACACAGCTCAACCGAAACCAGCAAGACGACACAAAACTGCGAACTGCACAGCAACTTCCCTTTTTCCCTTTCCACGGACGGGTAACACAACTGGGCTTAATAATTATACTAGGCTAAGCAAGACTGTTTATTCGATTCTGTGTTTATAAGTTTGATTTGTGGTGTTGTGATATTTTGGGTACAAGTTATTGAGAAAGTAATGTTAGTCTGTTATGCTCTTCACAGTCTTTCGTTGCATCCAATCTAGTAACTTTGTCTAATTTGGCACACACACAGACACACACACACACACACACACACACACACACACACACACACACACAGACACACACACACACAGACACATGCATATTCCTTCACCTAATTATCTCTGACTCCTGCTACATGTCGTAAAGACATAGGGGGTGTGTTATCTCTTTGGCCAGCCACCATCTTGAAAGCACGCTGACTCACACAGACACACACACATGTATACACACATACCTATCTTTGTTTAGCAATTAGATCGTTAGTAATTTGTGTTTTTATACTTTATTATATTCATAATAAATGTTTTTCTTCACAAATGTTTTTCATTAATGTTGCATAAGTGAATTTTGCCAACCTCTACACTGTCAAGAACTCCATATCCTTCAACTTAGCTAACTATCTATATGGTAATTTTGGTTATAGTTATTAATTTAATTGTTAATCAGAGTTCCAAATTTGTAGTTAGAACCTTTATGAGACTTTATTCAATAAATTGGCTATCTTTTCCCTTCCTTTGAAGGGTGGTGCCCCGAGGTAACTTTAATCAATTAAAGTTATTATTTAATATTAATAATAAAATATTAATATTTAATATATTATTTTGATAACCAAATTTATTGAATGCCGAAAGGCACACCATTTCATGGTATCGCGTTTGATGCATTATGGCACAACATTTTGGCGCCCTGGGTGGGCAGAGTATAGTATAGTTAGAACATATTGAATTAAACATGATACCATTTTATGGTATCATGTTTAATGCATTATGGCACAACATCTGAAACAGATAAATAATTTCACTTCCAGAAATCCTATTAGTATCTTTCATGGCCTGTTAATGGATGTGTGTTTGTGCTGTGGAAAAGAATTCAATTATATTCAGATCAACGAGACAAGACAACTAAGAGATGGACCTGGTGAATAAAAAGTGTGAGTATTAATAACAATAAGCACAATGTTGGCACAGACACGACGGAGGATAAACACCCTCTCAGCTCATAACTAGAGCACAAGAAAAGCATCACTGTGTTCTCCTCTTCCTCTCCGCTGCCCTGCTCCACCTCTCACCGCTTCATTTACTTTGTTCAAAAACACATCTAACATCCTTTATTTTCCTGCAAAGTTCAGATAAGCGTTTCAAAAGTAACATAACACAACGTGTTGAAATAAAAACACATCCATCGTTGGGAAGATAGTTTTCATTTTATTCTACTTCGTCATTACATTGATTATATAATGAAGAATTGATCACAACGCAACAAATTAGTTGATGAAAATGGAAAGATGTGATAAATGTCTTTGCTAAATATATTTTTTAAATGAGGAAAATCATTTACACTGAAGAAATGTATCTTAAATTGTGTTTTATTGCAAATAAATTGTGTGCAAATGATTATTTGAACTGTTTAAAAAGTGAAAAATGACATGTCAGACAAAGAAACATCCCTAACATAACATCACATCACATCACATTTCAATTAGCTGACGCTTTTATCCAAAGCGACAATAAGAGCATCAACCATGAGAGAACAAACCCAGAACAACAAGAATCAAGTACAATTTGCTTCAAGAAAGCCAAACTACAAAGTGCTACATGTAAGTGTTATATAAGTGCTACTAGATATATATAGGTGCTACTAAACAGATATAGAAGTATATATTTTATCTTTTATCCAAGGTGAAGTCTGAAGAGATGTGTCTTTAGTCTGATCATCCAGATGATTTAATGCCTTATTGTCATATCTGATTCAAGGTCAAGTCTTTTAACTGTGTTGAACAACAACCTTTTTCTCTCCAGATTGCACAAGTGAGATCGTTTATTTAAAAAGTTTAAATCATAATCACTGTCAGCTACATGCCAACATTCATTGTTGCCAGTGTTTGGGATTTGTTCTTGTTTTGTTCTTGTTGTCTTCCTCTTCCTCTTAACTGCTGGAACTACTGCTGCTAAACAGAGATCTACATAAAGCAATTGTCCCACCTGCTGAAGATGTGAGCTGGAGAAGAGGCTCGACAGCCTTCCCTCCTGTGGAAGGATTGTAGGAAGAGGACAGAAGAGACAGAAGAGGGGGAGAACAGGCCTTATTTTGGCCCGGTGACCTCACAGGTCATGGGGTCCAGAGTGACCAATGGGAGTTGAAACCTGTGTCCCTGGGGGGGTTTTCACACCTCTGTGTGAAGTTGATGCCCTCTGGGAGACTGAGTTCTGGAGGGATATGCGGCTTCAGGCTTTTGGCTGCACATATAGGCAGAGCTTTGGTCTCCCAAAAACCAGGTCAAAACCAGGTGATGAAATTCAAAGGAGAAAATATACACAACAAGCACGGGTGCTCAAAATGGAACTGGCCACAAGTTCACAAAAGCCAGAACTTATACAAAGAGGCGTTTCATAAAACATGATATGAAAAAAAGACATGAGATCATCATCTGTGTCTGTCCGTCTGCTGTAGCAGTTGGAAGAAAACATCACCAAATAAGGGCATACACCCTGTTTATCAAGGTCATAGCAGTGAGACACCGCCAAATAAGGGTTCCATCCTGTCAGGTAGACAGTATCACAGCAGTGAGACACCTGGTCAGGGGGATTTCCCACTACACTGGTTTCATAAGGGGGCCGTGGCAGAGCTTAGTGACCTTTGACCTGCAGTTTGTCGATTGTTTAAAAAAATAACGGTTCTTCTCATCTTGTCTCTCGCAGGTTCAAACAGCAGCTGGGGTCACAGGCGTCGCTGCAGCAGGTGTGGCCTTAGCAGCTTTAGGTGCAGTTCTGTTCAGCAGCCTTTCCGGCGAAGAGGAAGAGGAAGAGGAAGAGGAAGACTACAGGAAGAAAACAAGAAGACATCATCAACACTGGCACTAATGAGACAGAAACATGACAAGAAAGATCTCTCCATTATTTGAGTTGATGCAGCCGACATTGATTATGATTGAAACTATTTAAATAAACAATTTCACTTGTGCAGACTAGAGAGAAAACGGTTGTTGTGGTTCCTTCAACACAGTTAAAAGACTGGACCTTTTATCAGAACTAATTTAAGTCTTTCTTCACTGAAAATGATTTTTCTAACTTCAAGACTTGAATCTAAACTGTGAATGTAAAAAATATATTTAGAAAAGCCATTTATCACATGTTTCCATTTTTTCATTGTACTCATTTGTTTTGTTGTGATCAATTCTTCATTATATATTTAATGTAATAATCGAAGTAGAATTGAATGAAAACTATCTTCCCAACAATGGATGTGGTTTTTTTTATTTCAACATGTGTTATTTTACTTTTGAAACGAGTATCTGTACTTTGCAGGAAAATATAAGGATGTTAGATTTGTATTTGAAATTGTTTAAATCGTGCAAATGTTCTCTCACAGCTTCACAAATGGTCAAAACCTGAATGCAGAGTTGCTGCTGCACATTTCTAGAGAAGGAAACTTCGCCCACTTACAGGAAATGATTGTAAAGTTGGGAGAGGTTCTTTATCTGCAGTAGTCCAGTGCACACACACAGTCTGCATCAGAAGCTGATAGACGAAGAGCTGAAGACATGGCACCAACGGTGAGTCTCCTGCTGCTCATGACTTACAGTAGATTTAGTTTTTGTTCCTTTACAGTGAAACTGTTTTAAGTTTTCTTTTTGAACATTAAAAAAAAGTGAACAAAATACAGAGTTCTGGTCCATAAGGGGTCGACTGAACAGAACTTAAGTTTTATAAACTTTAACCAAATATAACTGAACAGAATCGGACCTGAACAAAGACAAAAACAGATCTAACAAAGGAGAAGATATATAAAGACTGATCAGAGCATTTCAGAAACAAAGGGAGCAAACAAAGAAAAAGAGACAGAGAGAGAAAGTGAAAGTGAGAACTGCAGAGTTTGGACTTTCTGATTTAATGCTGCCTCAACTTCTTCACAACTTCAACAGAACTTCTTGTTGTCTTCACCTCTGATGATTTAATGCTTGAACGACAAGGACGTTCATTTTGTGAGAGTAAAATCTAAATGATGACAGAGTTCCAACAAAACTAATGAAATCAATGGGTTCATTAGTTTTCTCCCATCAAACGAAACACGACCTTTTTTCACATGCACTTTATTCAAACCACTTGGTGAATACAGCACCTGAACACGTGGATGTCAGAAACACATGTTGTCTACAATCTAATCAATGTCAAGTGAAGGTGGTCTCAGTCCACGAAGCTGATGACCACAGGACGTACGTATCTCTGACAAATGTTTAGTGCGCTCCATGAATTACAATGTGAAACCAAATCTAAACAGATCAAATGGAAACAATGTTGGTTTCAGACTTTTAGGTGTGAAAACGACTCAAGTAAACTTTCCTCCAAGTCCTGATACATTAGTGGAGTTTCTTTCGTACGTCAACCTGTGGCAGGGCTGTGTCGTCGTATGACCCTCGTGCTCGTGCTCACAAACAAATACAACAGGAAGCCACGATGAAGAGCACTTTGATCACTGCACATTTACTTTGACTACATGTCCAGTTTGTTATTTATATTTGTATTTTCATGTTTCTTTTTAGTTTAAAGGAAAACCAGGAGACCTGATCGAGATCTTCCGTGGGCCCTATCAGCACTGGGACGTCTACATCGGAGAGAATGAAGTGGTTCATTTCACTACAGACGGTGAGTGAAGTGATAACTATATTCACGTTAGAATATCACATGGACATGACGTGTATTTCATGATGGCACCTTCCTCCTTTCCTCTTTCTTTGCCTCCCTGTTCTTCCTGTTTGTCTTTTCTATGAAACACACAGGTGATCAGTCATCTGGCTCGTTGGAGAGTCTGAGCAGCAGAGCAGAGGTGAAGCATGAGAAGCTCACCGATGTGGTCGGCAATCACCGTTTCAAAGTCAACATTCTGCTGGATAAAAGCCGCAAGGCTCGTGAACCTTCTGTCATAGTGAAGGAGGCCTGTGCGATGGTGGGCCGCGAGCTATCGTACAACGTTGCCACTTACAACTGTGAGCACTTTGCTGTCGAGATGCGATACGGCAAGGCAGAGTCCCGGCAGGTGTGTACCTAATTGTTGGGTTCGTTAACCTTGTTAACTCTTCCACAGCAAAATTAGTGGGTAGATGTTGTGTTTTTTAAAAGGCGATTGACAGTAGACAAGTTTTCCTTTCTGTTTTCTCCACAAAGTGAGTCATGGTCTTGAACGCTCCGCTAACTGAGAAGCTCTCTCTACAACTCTGATATGACTCAAAATCAATCAATCAATCAAATTTTATTTGTATAGCCCATATTCACAAATCACAATTTGTCTCATAGGGCTTTAACATGGTGTGACATCCTCTGCCCTTAACCCTCAACAAGAGTAAGGAAAAACTACTAAAAAACCTTTTAACAGAGTAAAAAGAACGTAGAAACCTCAGAGAGCCACATGTGAGGGATCCCTCTCCCAGGACGGACAGAAGTGCAATAGATGTCAAGTGTAAAGGAGAACATCATCAAGATAAGGGTTTTAGCAGCATTGATAAGAATAAACACTTTGTAGCATAACTGAATGTCAATGAATTGATGGATTATTGTCAGTAATGGTCGAGTATCTGAGTCCTGCTGCAATCATAGTCTGTGGTCAGCAGCCATCACGATCATGATCCACCATCAAGATCGGATGCCACCATAGTCCACAGTCATTGTCCACTGCCGCCATTAGGATCCATCATCAGCTGCCACCTCGATCGTCTCTTTGATTCAAAAGAATCAAAGAGACAGGATTCCTAATAGTTATCTGAAGTGCATGTAGTGGAGATACTGATATTGGGGATATAAAACATTTCTGATACTAAAACATCAGCTGATATATATTCATATGGTGTCGTTATCGAACCCTTTGGCGCCCCCCAACATACACAACGCAAATTGTCATGCATCCCCAAGAACCTTTGGACTGTATACAGATGCACACACAGGCAGACAAAATTGTAGGCTATAAAAAATAATAAAAATCTATAATAAAAAATATAAAAAGAGTCTTAAATCTGCTGTACTAACAGCTAGCTAGCTATTTATGTCGACAAAAATAAACATTAATGATTTTCCACAATCGGGGTGATTCTTACCTCTATATTGTTCTTTCTTCTCCTCCTCTACTTGGCAGCGCTTTCTGAATTGTGCACCTGAGCATTTAATCCTTTTTTGACTCATCTTTGACTGTAACCGCAGTCTAACCCCGCAGCGTGAACGTCGGGGAGAACCTCAAGTAAAGTTTCCTGCATGTCCTGATACATTAGTGGAGTTTCTTTCGTACGTCAACCTGTGGCAGGGCTGTGTCGTCGTATGACCCTCGTGCTCGTGCACACAAACAAATACAACAGGAAGCCACGATGAAGAGCACTTTGATCACTGCCTATTTATATTTGTATTTTCATGTTTCTTTTTAGTTTAAAGGAAAACCAGGAGACCTGATCGAGATCTCCCGATGGGGCTATCAGCACTGGGCCGTCTACATCGGAGAGAATGAAGTGGTTCATTTAGTTAACGAGGGTGAGTGAAGTGATAATTATATTCACGTTAGAATAAAACATAGACATGACGTGTATTTCATGATGGCACCTTCCTCCTTTCCTCTTTCTTTGCCTCCCTGTTCTTCCTGTTTGTCTTTTCTATAAAACACACAGGTGGTCTGTTATCTTGCGCGTCGTCAAATCCAGGCAGCAGCAACGGAAAAGTATTGCGTCAGAATTTTGCCAATGTGGTCAGTAATGACCGTTACCAGGTCAACAATCTGCTGGATGACAGCCGTAAGGCTCGTGATCCTTCCGTCATAGTGAAGGAGGCCTGTGTGATGGTGGGCCGCGAGCTACAGTACGACATTGTCTCTTACAACTGTGAGCACTTTGCTACCGAGATGCGATACGGCAAGGCAAACTCTTGGCAGGTGTGTATCTAACTGTTGGGTTCGTTAACCTCGTTAACTCTTCCACAGCAAACTTAGTGGGTAGATGTTGTGTTTTTTAAAAGGCGATTGACAGTAGACGAGTCTTCCTTTCTGTTTTCTCCACAAAGTGAGTCATGGTATTGAACGCTCCGCTAACTGAGAAGCTCTCTCTACAACTCTGATATGACTCAAAGAATCAAAGAGACAGGATTCCTAATAGTTATCTGAAGTGCATGTAGTGGAGATACTGATATTGGGGATATAAAACATTTATGATACTAATACATCTGCTGATATATATTCCTATGGTGTCGTTATCAAACCCTTATTACATAAAAAAATGTTAATGAGGCTTGATATTACTAACTAATAACTCTACTTTAAAATAATATGAATGTAAATAAATCAAATTGAAGTCAATATATAGAGCGTGAAATGTGTGGAAATGATTAAAATGACCCTCGAGAGGAATATAAATATTCTGAAAGGCTATTGCAGAGGAAATACTGATTAATAATGTGGAAGATACATCTTTAAATAGTAGTAATAGTAATTTAATGTTATTGTTGGTAAATCTGTTTTATAAACAGGTTTAATCAGGTAAACTTTAGTTTGTTTTGTTCAGTTTCTGCAGCCCACAGGGAAACCACATCTTTACATTATGAACAATCGTGTTTATAATAAACTCAGATGCCATGTGAACAGAAAGAATCAGAACATGAATTATAATAGAGTAAACAAGCTTCTGAAACATTTCAACTCTAATCACAGCAGAACAGATGTAGTTAAAACTCATTTTATTGAGCCCTTTATCTATTTATCTTTCTATTTATTTATTTAACACAATCTCCTGCAACTGAATACATGCAGATGTGAGTCCATTGTGATATTTCAAACACTACAGGAAGATGAACAAACTCTTTAATCACTGGGTTCATCTGTCACCTTCACTGTGTCGTATACATAATAATCCAGAATGTGAAACCAACCATCTCACAGCCATTAAAGGTCCAGTGTGTAAGATTTAGGTGAAAGGATCTATTGGCAGAAATTGAATATACAATAATACTAGTGATGTTTCCACTAGTGTGTTTCATCTAAATTGTATGAATTGTTGTTTTTCTTTACCCTAGAATGGGTCGTTTATATTTAAATACTTTGTTCAGCTGCAACCTGACACTTCACCACAAGATGTCACTAGATTCTACACATTGAACCTTTAAGTGTGGTTTCATGAGGGGACTGTGGCAGAGCTTTACTGAGTGACATTCCACTCGTCCAGATTATATTTCAATAAAAATGTATCTAAATGTTTTGACCTTCAGTTTGTCGATTGTTTAAAAAATAACGGTTTGTCTCATCTTGTCTCTCGCAGGTTTTTAAAGCTTTGTTCACAGGCTTCTCAGCCGTGGGCGTCTCAGCCGTGGGTGTTTCGGTCGCCACAGTTGCCAAATGCGTATCCAAGTAGATTGTGCATTTGCTTTCTGTACAGCTCTGTTTCGCAGTCGTTCCAGCAGTTAAGAGGAAGAGGAAGACAACAAGAAGAAAACAAGAACAAATCCCAAACACTGGCAACAATGAATGTTGGCATGTAGCTGACAGTGATTATGATTTAAACTTTTTAAATAAACGATCTCACTTGTGCAATCTGGAGAGAAAAAGGTTGTTGTTCAACACAGTTAAAAGACTTGACAATAAATTTGGTAATCAGAAAAAATATTAAAAATATTAACATTAAATAATAACTTTAATTGATTAAAGTTACCTCGGGGCACCACCCTTCAAAGGAAGGGAAAAGATAGACAATTTATTGATTAAGTCTCATGAAAGTACTAACTACAAATTTGGAACTCTGATTAACAATTAAATTAATAACTATAACCAAAATTAACATAAAGATAGTTAGCTTAGTTGAAGGATATAGAGTTCTTGACAGTGTAGAATTTGGCAAAATTCACACTTATGCAGCATTAATGAAAACAACATTTGTTAAAGAAAAACATATTTTGAAGATAATTAAGTATAAATACACAAATTACTAAAGGTGTACTTACTATATAAAGATGTGTATGTGAGTGTGCGTGTGTGTGTGTCTGTGTGTCTGTGTTAGTGTGCTCTCAAGATAACAAACCGCCCTTTGGAATGTTAACGGCATGTGGCGGGGGTCAGAGACATGTGTGGGGAGATATGCGTGTGTGTGTGTTGGTGCCAGGTTAGAGAAAGTAGCTGGTTGCATGCAGAGAAAGACTGAAGAGCTTAACATTACTAACATTAACTTTCAAATAACTTGTAACCAAAATATCACAGCAACACAAATCAAACTTATGAACATCACACAGAATTTAATAAACAGTCTTTGCTTAGCCTAGTATAATTACTAAGCCCAGTTGTGTTACCCGTCCATGAAAAGGGAAAAAAGGGTTGCTGTGCTGTTCGAAGTTCTGTGAAGTCGTCTTGCTGGTTTGTGGCTCCTGCCTTTGTGGTTCTGCTGTGCGATGCAGCAGTTTTGCTGTTCGTTGTTAAGCAGGACCTTGTGTCGCTGCTTGAAGGTTGGTAGAGCTTGGATTGGGAGGAGGTTTCCTTGTTGAGGTGAGTGGAAAGCTGCACCACTCCTCCATTGAATTTGAGCAGACCGAAAAGGTGAGCTCCTCTCGGAGGGTTGCGTTGAGTCGAGGAATCGAAAAGAGTGAGCTGGACAGCCACCCTTCTCCTCTGAGAGTTTCGTGGAAAGAGAAAGGAGGGGGCGAGAACTGGGCTTATATTGGCATGGTGACCTCATGGGTCATGGGGCCCAGAGTGACCAATAGTGGTTGAAACTTGTGTCCCTGGTCGGTTTTCACACCTCTGTGTGACGTTGACGCGCCCTGGGAGACTGAGTTCTGGAGGCTCTGGTTTTCTCAGAACAAAGGACATGCGGCCTTAGTCTTTTGACTACACATGTAGGCCGAACTGTAGTTCACAAATACCAGGTCCCAACAACGTGTAAATCATTATGAGGAGATTCTCACTTTCTCACAAACTACATATCAATGACAATGTCAACCTTATTTTTATCGCACATTTAAAACAAAAGGTTTGACCAAAGTGCTTCTCAAAGTAAAAGGTACAACAAGAAAACAGCAATACGTAATATATCAAAATACTGATGATAATAAAATAAAATCTGCTGGGATAAAAACCAAAGGGCCAAAGCGAAGAGTTTTTAATGATGATTGTATCATATACATTTAATTTCATATGAATGAAAGACAAAGGAAACATTTCTTAGTTCTATGTAAGATTATGTATTGACTCCACAAGCTCACATTTTAAAGCTGTTGGTATCATTTCATGCATACAATTTCAATACATAATAGTTAATCATGCATGTTTATCTCTTGCCCTGTAAGTGACTTCACCTTTGTTACCTTGTGATTGAGCTTTTACAGGAATCTCACCTGAACGCCAGGTGAGCGTCTGTCTGTCCACCGGCTGCCACGCCCCTGCCACCGCCACAAATTCCTGAACGCCTGAACGTCGTTCTCACCTGGTTCAACTGGTTTCTTCTTTTTAAGACTCGATGAGGGAAAAGCCTGCAAATCACTGACTAAGCATCTCCCTCTCCACAATATCTCCCCCCTCTCTCAGACGAGGATCGAGCTGCGGACGCACAACCACCAGTCGATACTTTAAAAAGACATGAAAAAGAGGAAGGCATTAAACCCAGCACACACATGCTGCAGAGTTCAGCGAGGAAGGTCAAAGGTCAAAGGTAGAAGCGTGAGCAGGAGGGAGGTCATGAGGGAGGAAGGAATAAAAGGATACGAGGTAGAGAATGATATCAGAAAGAAGGACTGAGAGACACAAGGAGAAGAAAGTTACCTGGAAATTGTCTCGTTCCTCTATTGTATTACAGTTTTTCTGCTTTCATCCCCTGAACCCCAGATATTGTTCTAGAGTTTTTCCTGCCCGCTCCCTAGAGCTCCAGATGAGGTCAGAGTGAGTCCACGTGAGAATACAGCAGGAAAATGTCACTGCAAGCGAGTGGGTGTGTTGATGACGTTTCTAACACAGGACAAAATACTGCAGGATGAAAAAGCGAAGCCGAGCACGTAGAAGCTGCAGACAAAGACGAGGAGCTTTTGGTGATGAGGTCTCGATGTGCTGTCAATGAAAACATGTAATGTCCTCTCTGCTCTACCCAGCCTGAGCCTGAATATGTCAAATTGTAGGTGGCCCTGTTCACAATGAAGATCCACCTCTCGTCCAGTGTCGGCTTAGATTACGTCCGATGAAGTGGGATTTGCTAGTGTTGAAAAGTGCCTGAGAACGAGATACAGAAAGAAAGAAAGCGAGAGAAATCATAGAGTATATGTGTGTGAGGTCAGACGAGGCAGCAGGTCAACAGGTGCTGTGGCCGAAGGCGGCAGTGATGGACAGGAAGTGAGATGAATGTTTGGTGTCAGATCTCC
Organism: Hippoglossus stenolepis; assembly: GCF_022539355.2. Classification (NCBI taxonomy): domain Eukaryota; kingdom Metazoa; phylum Chordata; class Actinopteri; order Pleuronectiformes; family Pleuronectidae; genus Hippoglossus; species Hippoglossus stenolepis. Next base: position 2,964,321 of record NC_061492.1, read on the forward strand.
TCTGGCTTCTGTCACTGTCAATGAGCTGAAGACAACCAGAAGAGAGCAGAGAGGAAATACATAGAGGAAAGAAGAGTTTTTAAAACGGCTCTTGGCCCGGGACCAGGACGTACTGTATTACTGCTGCTTTTCATAAAAAGCACAACAACATTGATCTGAGTGGGGGGGGGGGGATTTCTCCAAACATCCTGCAGAGCTAACAGGACGACGGGATGTTCCTGTTTCACGCTCAATGAGGAGCTGGGGAGAAGTGAAACTTACAGCTCTCCCAGTTTGGACGCCTTCCTGAACATAAGATCTGATCCTCGGGCTGTGACTCACCTGCCACCTCAGTACTTACATCGTGCAAATGTTCTCTCACAGCGTCACAAATGGTCGAAACCTGAACGCACCTGCTGCACAATTCACGAGAAATGAAACTCAGCCCTCTACTAGTAAAGTATTGTTACATTAGGGCCGTGCAGGCAGGTTATACAGGTTCTTTATCTGCAGTAGTCCAGTGCACACACACAGTCTGCGTCAGAAGCTGATAGACGAAGAGCTGAAGACATGGCACAAACGGTGAGTCTCCTGCTGCTCATTAGTTACAGTAGATTTAGTTTTTGTTCCTTTACAGTGAAACTGTTTTAAATGTTCTTTGTGAGTGACAAGGTGAAGGCGCAGACATGATGTCATAAATAGGTGTAGATTAAAATATATCAACAAACTTCACTTTGAGGTTGTTCACGTAATGCAGTGGTCGCCAGCTTCAAAATGTAATTCTATCAAAGAGTTTACAACAGAAACCAGAATAAACAGGATGAAGTGTGTGATCACAGCTGCTTTTCAACAATAAACTGATTTATTTAAGTAAAAGTGAACAAAATACAGAGTTCTGGTCCATAAGGGGTCGACTGAACAGAACTTAAGTTTTATAAACTTTAACCAAATGTAACTGAACAGAATCGAACCTGAACAAAGACAAAAACAGATCTAACAAAGGAGAAGATATATAAAGACTGATCAGAGTATTTCAGAAACAAAGGGAGCAAACAAAGACAAAGAGAGAGAGATAAAGTGAAAGTAAGAACTGCAGAGCTGATGACGACAGGACGTACGTATCTCTGACAAATGTTTAGTGCGCTCCATGAATTACAATGTGAAACCAAATCTAAACAGATCAAATGGAAACAATGTTGGTTTCAGACTTTTAGGTGTGAAAACGACTCAAGTAAACTTTCCTCCAAGTCCTGATACATTAGTGGAGTTTCTTTCGTACGTCAACCTGTGGCAGGGCTGTGTCGTCGTATGACCCTCGTGCTCGTGCACACAAACAAATACAACAGGAAGCCACGATGAAGAGCACTTTGATCACTGCACATTTACATTGACTACATGTCCACTTTGTTATTTATATTTGTATTTTCATGTTTCTTTTTAGTTTAATGGAAAACCAGGAGACCTGATCCAGATCTTCCGTGATGGACCCTATCAGCACTGGGCCGTCTACACTGGAGAGAATAAAGTGGTTCATTTCGGTACAGACGGTGAGTGAAGTGATAAATATATTCACGTTAGAATATCACATGGACATGACGTGTATTTCATGATGGCACCTTCCTCCTTTCCTCTTTCTTTGCCTCCCTGTTCTTCCTGTTTGTCTTTTCTATAACAGACACAGGTGGTCAGTCATCTGGCCCGTTGGACTATCTGATCAGCAGAAACGGATATGTATTGCATCAGAAGTTCGCCGATGTGGTCGGCAATGACCATTACCAGGTCAACAATCTGCTGGATAAAAAGTACGATGCTCGTGAACCTTCCATCATAGTGAAGGAGGCCTGTGCGATGGTGGGCCACAAGCTACCGTACAACGTTGTCTCTTACAACTGTGAGCACTTTGCTACCAAGATGCGATACGGCAAGGCAGAGTCTCGGCAGGTGTGTATCTAACTGTTGGGTTCGTTAACCTCGTTAACTCTTCCACAGCAAATTTAGTGGGTAGATGTTGTGTTTTTTAAAAGGCGATTGACAGTAGACGAGTCTTCCTTTCTGTTTTCTCCACAAAGTGAGTCATGGTCTTGAACGCTCCGCTAACTGAGAAGCTCTCTCTACAACTCTGATATGACTCAAAGAATCAAAGAGACAGGATTCCTAATAGTTATCTGAAGTGCATGTAGTGGAGATACTGATATTGGGGATATAAAACATTTATGATACTAATACATCAGCTGATATATATTCCTATGGTGTCGTTATCAAACCCTTATTACATATAACAAGTAAATGAGGCTTGATATTATACTGTTTAATTGTAAACTCTACTTTAAATAGATATGAATATAAAAAAATCAAAATAAAGCAAATATATAGAGCGTGAAATGTGTGGAAACGATTAAAATGACCCTCGAGAGGAATATAAATATTCTGAAAGGCTATTGCAGAGGAAATACTGATTAATAATGTGGAAGATACATCTTTAAATAGTAGTAATAGTAATTTAATGTTATTGTTTGGTAAATCTGTTTTATAAACAGGTTTAATCAGGTAAAGTTTAGTTTGTTTAGTTCAGTTTCTGCAGCCCACAGGGAAACCACATCTTTACATTATGAACAATCGTGTTTATAATAAACTCAGATGCCATGTGAACAGAAAGAATCAGAACATGATTTATAATAGAGTAAACAAGCTTCTGAAACATTTCAACTCTAATCACAGCAGAACAGATGCAGTTAAAACTCATTTTATTGAGCCTTTTATCTATTTATCTATTTATTTATTTAACACAATCTAGTGCAACTGAATACATGCAGATGTGAGTCCATTGTGATATTTCAAACACTACAGGAAGATGAACAAACTCTTTAATCACTGGGTTCATCTGTCACCTTCACTGTGTCGTATACATAATAATCCAGAATGTTCAACCAACCATCTCACAGCCATTAAAGGTCCAGTGTGTAAGATTTAGGTGAAAGGATCTATTGGCAGAAATTGAATATACAATAATACTAGTGATGTTTCCACTAGTGTGTTTCATCTAAATTGTATGAATTGTTGTTTTTCTTTACCCTAGAATGGGTCGTTTATATTTAAATACTTTATATGAACATATTTTATATTTAAATACTTTATATGAACATACTTTATATTTAAATACTTTATATGAACATATTTTATATTTAAATACTTTATATGAAAATACTTTATATGAACATAATTTATATTTAAATATTATATATTTACATCAGAGCAGGTCCTCTGTATGGAGGCAGCCATGTTTTTACAGTAGCCCAGACTGGACAAACTAAACCTTTTGAGTTTCTATGACAGCGGAAGCTGCCACAGGTTCTCTCTGATGTTTGGAAGGGAGGGTGAGGTGAGGGGTGTTCAGCTGCAACATGACACTTCACCACTAGATGTCACTAGATTCTACACATTGAACCTTTAAGTGTGGTTTCATAGGGGACTGTGGCAGAGCTTTACTGAGTGACACTCCACTCGTCCAGATTATATATGAATGAAAAATTATCAAAATGTTTTGACCTTCAGTTTGTTGATTGTTTAAAAATAACGGTTTGTCTCATCTTGTCTCTCGCAGGTGAAAATAAATCTTTGATCGCAGGCACCATTCTAAGCGGAGGCTCCTCAGCCGCCTTGGTCCCGGAAGCCCGTTGTCGCTGCAGGACTCGCAGCAGGTGGGGCATTTGCTTTAAGTAAAGGTCTGTTTAGCAGCAGTCATTCCAGCAGTTAAGAGGAAGAGGAAGACAACAAGAACAAAAAAAGAACAAATCCCAAACACTGGCAACAATGAATGTTGGCATGTAGCTGACAGTGATTATGATTTAAACTTTTAAATAAACGATCTCACTTGTGCAATCTGGAGAGAAAAGGTTGTTGTTCAACACAGTTAAAAGACTTGACCTTGAATCAGATAAGACAATAAGGCATTAAATCATCTGGATGATCAGACTAAAGACACATCTCTTCAGACTTCACCTTGGATAAAGATACAAAATATATACTTCTATATCTGTTTAGTAGCACCTATACATATCTAGTAGCACTTATATAACACTTACATATAGCATTTTGTAGTTTGGCTTTCTTGAAGCAAATTGTACTTGATTCTTGTTGTTCTGGGTTTGTTCTCTCATGGTTGATGCTCTTATTATCACTTTGGATAAAAGCGTCAGCTAATTGAAATGTGATGTGATGTGATGTTAGGGATGTTTCTTTGTCTTTCATGTCATTTTCACTTTTAAACGGATCAAATAATCATTTGCACACAATTTATTTGCAATAAAACACAATTTAAGATACATTTCTTCAGTGTAAATGATTTTCCTCATTTAAAAATATATTTAGCAAAGACATTTATCACATCTTTCCATTTTCATCCAACTAATTTGTTGCGTTGTGATCAAGTCTTCATTATATAATCAATGTAATGACCGAAGTAGAATAAAATGAAAACTATCTTCCCAACGATGGATGTGTTTTTTATTTCAACACGTTGTGTTATGTTACTTTTGAAACGCGTATCTGAACTTTGCAGGAAAATAAAAGGATGTTAGATGTGTTTTTGAACAAAGTAAATGAAGCGGTGAGAGGTGGAGCAGGGCAGCGGAGAGGAAGAGGAGAACACAGTGATGCTTTTCTTGTGCTCTAGTTATGAGCTTAGAGGGTGTTTATCCTCCGTCGTGTCTGTGCCAACATTGTGCTGCATCACAGTCCGACACTGTTCACATGTGGAGCCTGTTACAGACGAGGCAGGTGGAGCCAGGAGGATTCACACAGATCTACATGCTGCATGTGTGTGTGGGGGGGGTGCATGCTCTTATGTCTCTATCTCTGTGAGGACCAATATGAGTGTTATAACTTTCAAGTGGAGACATTTGTGGAAATAAAGGTGTTTTTACAGAGTCAGGATGTTTTTTTGAAAGTGGGTCTGATGTAAGTGTTGAGATGAGGGTTACACTTGTAGCTGTGATGGTTCAAGTGTCTCTCGTACTGTATGACAGCTGCTTTTCATACAAAGCACAGCAGCATTGATCTGAGTGGGGGGGGGAATCTCTCCAAACATCCTGCTAAAAGGACGACGGGATCCCAGTGTTGCTCTGACTGAGGCCTTCCTGTTTCAAGCTCTCAACGAGGAGCTGGGGAGAAGTGAAACTTACAGCTCTCCCAGTTTGGACGTGTTCCTGAACATAAGATCTGATCCTCGGGCTGTGATTCTCCTGACACCTCAGTACTTATGTGTGAGAAGTGTGGAGCAGGTAAGAGAGCGGCAGAAATGTCTGCACCGCATTGTTCTCCTCTCTGGGTCTTTTCTCATTGTATGACTTTGTAGTGGTTCAAGGTGGATCCCCCCCCTCGCCAGGACTGATCCTTAAGGTGCTGTTGGTATGTTCACTCTTCCTCGGCCTCGTGAGTATTCATCACTACTGGTTATTTAACCGGTGCTTTATTGTTGGCCGACGACACAGCTGTGCACCGTAGCCCCCCCCCTGAGCTAAGCGACCACCACAGAGTAATAGGTAAATATACTTTGCGTTGTCTTAACGTGCTTGTTTTGTTCCACCTGTCGTTTGTTTCATTTAGCCTGGCTTTCCTGTGCTTTACCTTTCGTTTTCTTTATTTGTTGTTTTGTCTGATATGTGTCTGCTTGATTTGTGGGTCTATATTATTCCCTGTTCTTTTGTTTATTGTATATAATTTAGCCCCTGTCATGAATTGATTTATCAGACTTATTTGGCTTTAGAATAATTGTGTGGATTGAGTTCTTTTGTAGTTTTACTGGTATAAATTGATATTGTTCTGGGGTTGTTTCTTTATTTTTGTTTCTTTGATTGAACCGTATGGAGCCCTACTGATGTGTGTTCACTCTATATTTTACAGGAGCTGAGAGCCTGAGGTGGTGGAGGCTGGTGTTTTCTGTGGCGTTGTCTCCCTCCTGTGTGCTGTGCTATTCACCCCCAATCCGGTTTTCCACTGTTGTGTGTGTGTGTGTGAGGATGTGTGTGCACGTGTGATTGTGGTGACTCTCCTAGGGAAACCCCTCCACGTTCACTAGCCTGCCTCTACACTGGTAAGCCTCAGCCCTGGATACCCCCCCTTACATGTGAATGGTGTGATGGCTCTTTTAAAGATTTAAATTGTGATTTGAAATAAATATATTATTGTCGGATGGAACCACATCTCAGGCTCCATAGTGTACTGAGCCTGATTGCCTTATGGTTAATATTGGTTGGAAGTCATCAATACTCCCTGGATTAATATTCCAGGTTGGCGTTGTTGGCTTCTTCGTGATTGGACTATTTAAATGTTAAATTAGACTAGTCAATCACTTCGTTGGCCACACTTACATCGTGCAAATGTTCTCTCACAGCTTCACAAATGGTTGAAACCTGAACCCACCTGCTGTACAATTCATAAGAAATGACACAAAGTATTGTTACATTAGGGCCGTGCAGGCAGGTTATACAGGTTCTTTATCTGCAGTAGTCCAGTGCACACACACAGTCTGCGTCAGAAGCTGATAGACGAAGAGCTGAAGACATGGCCCAACGGTGAGTCTCCTGCTGCTCATTAGTTACAGTAATTTTAAGTTTTGTCCCTTCAGAAGAAACAGTTTAAAATGTTCTTTGTGAGTGACAAGGTGAAGGCGCAGACATGATGTCATAAATAGGTGTTGATTAAAATATATCAACAAACTTCACTTTGAGGTTGTTCACGTAATGTGTGCAAGGTTTTTCACATATGAGTAAAATACAACATTAGCATTTTAATGTAGCTTCAAAATGTAATTCTATCAAAGAGTTTACAACAGAAACCAGAATAAACAGGATGAAGTGTGTGATCACAGCTGCTTTTCAACAACAAACTGATTTATTTACCTAAAAGTGAACAAAATACAGAGTTCTGGTCCATAAGGGGTCGACTGAACAGAACTTAAGTTTTATAAACTTTAACCAAATGTAACTGAACAGAATCGAACCTGAACAAAGACAAAAACAGATCTAACAAAGGAGAAGATATATAATGACTGATCAGAGTATTTCAGAAACAAAGGAGCAAACAAAGACAAAGAGAGAGAGATAAAGTGAAAGTAAGAACTGCAGAGCTGATGACCACAGGACGTACGTATCTCTGACAAATGTTTAGTGCGCTCCATGAATTACAATGTGAAACCAAATCTAAACAGATCAAATGGAAACAATGTTGGTTTCAGACTTTTAGGTGTGAAAACGACTCAAGTAAACTTTCCTCCAAGTCCTGATACATTAGTGGAGTTTCTTTCGTACGTCAACCTGTGGCAGGGCTGTGTCGTCGTATGACCCTCGTGCTCATGCAACACAAATACAACAGGAAGCCACGATGAAGAGCACTTTGATCACTGCACATTTACATTGACTACATGTCCACTTTGTTATTTATATTTGTATTTTCATGTTTCTTTTTAGTTTAATGGAAAACCAGGAGACCTGATCGAGATCAACCGTGGGGACTATCAGCACTGGGCCGTCTACACTGGAGAGAATAAAGTGGTTCATTCGGTACAGACGGTGAGTGAAGTGATAAATATATTCACGTTAGAATATCACATGGACATGACGTGTATTTCATGATGGTACCTTCCTCCTTCCTCTTTCTTTGCCTCCCTGTTCTTCCTGTTTGTCTTTTCTATAACAGACACAGGTGGTCAGTCATCTGGCTCGTTGGACTATCTGATCAGCAGAAACGGATATGTATTGCATCAGAAGTTCGCCGATGTAGTCGGCAATGACCATTACCAGGTCAACAATCTGCTGGATAAAAAGTACGATGCTCGTGAACCTTCCATCATAGTGAAGGAGGCCTGTGCGATGGTGGGCCAGAAGCTACCACAACGTTGTCTCTTACAACTGTGAGCACTTTGCTACCAAGATGCGATACGGCAAGGCAGAGTCTCGGCAGGTGTGTATCTAACTGTTGGGTTCGTTAACCTCGTTAACTCTTCCACAGCAAATTTAGTGGTAGATGTTGTTTTTTTTAAAGGCGATTGACAGTAGACGAGTCTTCCTTTCTGTTTTCTCCACAAAGTGAGTCATGGTCTTGAACGCTCCGCTAACTGAGATCTCTCTACAACTCTGATATGACTCAAAGAATCAAAGAGACAGGATTCCTAATAGTTATCTGAAGTGCATGTAGTGGAGATACTGATATTGGGGATATAAAACATTTATGATACTAATACATCAGCTGATATATATTCCTATGATGTTGTTATCAAACCCTTATTACATATAACAAGTAAATGAGGCTTGATATTATACTGTTTAATTGTAAACTCTACTTTAAATAGATATGAATATAAAAAATCAAAATAAAGCAAATATATAGAGCGTGAAATGTGTGGAAACGATTAAAATGACCCTCGAGAGGAATATAAATATTCTGAAAGGCTATTGCAGAGGAAATACTGATTAATAATGTGGAAGATACATCTTTAAATAGTAGTAATAGTAATTTAATGTTATTGTTTGGTAAATCTGTTTTATAAACAGGTTTAATCAGGTAAAGTTTAGTTTGTTTAGTTCAGTTTCTGCAGCCCACAGGGAAACCACATCTTTACATTATGAACAATCGTGTTTATAATAAACTCAGATGCCATGTGAACAGAAAGAATCAGAACATGATTTATAATAGAGTAAACAAGCTTCTGAAACATTTCAACTCTAATCACAGCAGAACAGATGCAGTTAAAACTCATTTTATTGAGCCTTTTATCTATTTATCTATTTATTTATTTAACACAATCTAGTGCAACTGAATACATGCAGATGTGAGTCCATTGTGATATTTCAAACACTACAGGAAGATGAACAAACTCTTTAATCACTGGGTTCATCTGTCACCTTCACTGTGTCGTATACATAATAATCCAGAATGTTCAACCAACCATCTCACAGCCATTAAAGGTCCAGTGTGTAAGATTTAGGTGAAAGGATCTATTGGCAGAAATTGAATATACAATAATACTAGTGATGTTTCCACTAGTGTGTTTCATCTAAATTGTATGAATTGTTGTTTTTCTTTACCCTAGAATGGGTCGTTTATATTTAAATACTTTATATGAACATATTTTATATTTAAATACTTTATATGAACATACTTTATATTTAAATACTTTATATGAACATATTTTATATTTAAATACTTTATATGAAAATACTTTATATGAACATAATTTATATTTAAATATTATATATTTACATCCGGAGCAGGTCCTCTGTATGGAGGCAGCCATGTTTTTTACAGTAGCCCAGACTGGACAAACTAAACCTTTTGAGTTTCTATGACGACGGAAGCTGCCACAGGTTCTCTCTGATGTTTGGAAGGGGAGGGTGAGGTGAGGGGTGTTCAGCTGCAACATGACACTTCACCACTAGATGTCACTAGATTCTACACATTGAACCTTTAAGTGTGGTTTCATGAGGGGACTGTGGCAGAGCTTTACTGAGTGACACTCCACTCGTCCAGATTATATATGAATGAAAAATTATCAAAATGTTTTGACCTTCAGTTTGTTGATTGTTTAAAAAATAACGGTTTGTCTCATCTTGTCTCTCGCAGGTGAAAAATAAATCTTTGATCGCAGGCACCATTCTAAGCTCCTCAGCCGCCTTGGTCACCGGAAGCCCCGTTGTCGCTGCAGGACTCGCAGCAGGTGGGGCATTTGCTTTAAGTAAAGGTCTGTTTAGCAGCAGTCATTCCAGCAGTTAAGAGGAAGAGGAAGACAACAAGAACAAAACAAGAACAAATCCCAAACACTGGCAACAATGAATGTTGGCATGTAGCTGACAGTGATTATGATTTAAACTTTTTAAATAAACGATCTCACTTGTGCAATCTGGAGAGAAAAAGGTTGTTGTTCAACACAGTTAAAAGACTTGACCTTGAATCAGATAAGACAATAAGGCATTAAATCATCTGGATGATCAGACTAAAGACACATCTCTTCAGACTTCACCTTGGATAAAAGATACAAAATATATACTTCTATATCTGTTTAGTAGCACCTATACATATCTAGTAGCACTTATATAACACTTACATATAGCATTTTGTAGTTTGGCTTTCTTGAAGCAAATTGTACTTGATTCTTGTTGTTCTGGGTTTGTTCTCTCATGGTTGATGCTCTTATTATCACTTTGGATAAAAGCGTCAGCTAATTGAAATGTGATGTGATGTGATGTTAGGGATGTTTCTTTGTCTTTCATGTCAGTTTTCACTTTTTAAACGGATCAAATAATCATTTGCACACAATTTATTTGCAATAAAACACAATTTAAGATACATTTCTTCAGTGTAAATGATTTTCCTCATTTAAAAAATATATTTAGCAAAGACATTTATCACATCTTTCCATTTTTCATCCAACTAATTTGTTGCGTTGTGATCAAGTCTTCATTATATAATCAATGTAATGACCGAAGTAGAATAAAATGAAAACTATCTTCCCAACGATGGATTTTTATTTCAACACGTTGTGTTATGTTACTTTTGAAACGCGTATCTGAACTTTGCAGGAAAATAAAAGGATGTTAGATGTGTTTTTGAACAAAGTAAATAATGAGGTGAGAGGTGGAGCAGGGCAGCGGAGAGGAAGAGGAGAACACAGTGATGCTTTTCTTGTGCTCTAGTTATGAGCTGAGAGGGTGTTTATCCTCCGTCGTGTCTGTGCCAACATTGTGCTGCATCACAGTCCGACACTGTTCACATGTGGAGCCTTTACAGACGAGGCAGGTGGAGCCAGGAGGATTCACACAGATCTACATGCTGCATGTGTGTGTGTGTGTGTGTGTGTGGGGGGTGCATGCTGTTATGTCTCTATCTCTGTGAGGACCAATATGAGTGTTATAACTTTCAAGTGGAGACATTTGTGGAAATAAAGGTGTTTTTACAGAGTCAGGATGTTTTTTTGAAAGTGGGTCTGATGTAAGTGTTGAGATGAGGGTTACACTTGTAGCTGTGATGGTTCAAGTGTCTCTCGTACTGTATGACAGCTGCTTTTCATACAAAGCACAGCAGCATTGATCTGAGTGGGGGGGGGAATCTCTCCAAACATCCTGCTAAAAGGACGACGGGATCCCAGTGTTGCTCTGACTGAGGCCTTCCTGTTTCAAGCTCTCAACGAGGAGCTGGGGAGAAGTGAAACTTACAGCTCTCCCAGTTTGGACGTGTTCCTGAACATAAGATCTGATCCTCGGGCTGTGATTCTCCTGACACCTCAGTACTTATGTGGCAGAATAGTGGAGCAGGTAAGAGAGCGGCAGAAATGTCTGCACCGCATTGTTCTCCTCTCTGGGTCTTTTCTCATTGTATGACTTTGTAGTGGTTCAAGGTGGATCCCCCCCCTCGCCAGGACTGATCCTTAAGGTGCTGTTGGTATGTTCACTCTTCCTCGGCCTCGTGAGTATTCATCACTACTGGTTATTTAACCGGTGCTTTATTGTTGGCCGACGACACAGCTGTGCACCGTAGCCCCCTGAGCTAGCGACCACCACAGAGTAATAGGTAAATATACTTTGCGTTGTCTTAACGTGCTTTTTTTGTTCCACCTGTCGTTTGCTTCATTTAGCCTGGCTTTCCTGTGCTTTACCTTTCGTTTTCTATTTGTTGTTTTGTCTGATATGTGTCTGCTTGATTTGTGGGTCTCTATTATGTGTGTTCACTCTATATTTTACAGGAGCTGAGAGCCTGAGGTGGTGGAGGCTGGTGTTTTCTGTGGTGTTGTCTCCCTCCTGTGTGCTGTGCTATTCACCCCCAATCCGGTTTTCCACTGTTGTGTGTGTGTGTGTGAGGATGTGTGTGCACGTGTGATCGTGGTGACTCTCCTGACGTTCACTAGCCTGCCTCAGCCCTGGACCACCCCCTTCTTACATGTGAATGGTGTGATGGCTCTTTTAAAGATTTAAATTGTGATTTGAAATAAATATATTATTGTCGGATGGAACCACATCTCACGCTCCATAGTGTACTGAGCCTGATTGCCTTATGGTTAATATTGGTTGGAAGTCATCAATACTCCTGGATTAATATTCCAGGTTGGCGTTGTTGGCTTCTTCGTGATTGGACTATTTAAATGTTAAATTAGACTAGTCAATCACTTCGTTGGCCACACTTACATCGTGCAAATGTTCTCTCACAGCTTCACAAATGGTTGAAACCTGAACCCACCTGCTGTACAATTCATGAGAAATGACACAAAGTATTGTTACATTAGGGCCGTGCAGGCAGGTTATACAGGTTCTTTATCTGCAGTAGTCCAGTGCACACACAAAGGATGCGTCAGAAGCTGATAGACGAAGAGCTGAAGACATGGCACCAACGGTGAGTCTCCTGCTGCTCATTAGTTACAGTAGATTTAGTTTTTGTCCCTTCAGAGTGAAACAGTTTAAAATGTTCTTTGTGAGTGACAAGGTGAAGGCGCAGACATGATGTCATAAATAGGTGTAGATTAAAATATATCAACAAACTTCACTTTGAGGTTGTTCACGTAATGTGTGCAAGGTTTTTCACATATGAGTAAAATACAACATTAGCATTTTAATGTAGCTTCAAAATGTAATTCTATCAAAGAGTTTACAACAGAAACCAGAATAAACAGGATGAAGTGTGTGATCACAGCTGCTTTTCAACAACAAACTGATTTATTTACCTAAAAGTGAACAAAATACAGAGTTCTGGTCCATAAGGGGTCGACTGAACAGAACTTAAGTTTTATAAACTTTAACCAAATGTAACTGAACAGAATCGGACCTGAACAAAGACAAAAACAGATCTAACAAAGAAGAAGATATATAAAGACTGATCAGAGCATTTCAGAAACAAAAGGAGCAGAGAGAGAGAAAGAGAGAGAGAGAGAGAAAGTGAAAGAGAGAGAAATGTAATATAAATGAGGTCAGAAGGTAGACATAATAAATAAATGTTAACTATTAACTAAAGTGAGTTATTGACAGTTAAAGTCCTTGTGTGGCACAAAGTGATGTGAAGTAAAATACATAAACATGAAGATCAGTCTTTGCAGTGGAAATAAATCAAAATACTGGAGGTAAAAATATCCATTTTCAATCAATCAATCAATCAAATTTTATTTGTGTAGCCCATATTCACAAATCACAATTTGTCTCATAGGGCTTTAACAGGGTGTGACATCCTCTGCCCTTAACCCTCAATTTCAGACATGTTTGAAATTATCTGTACAATAACCACAACAGGTTAGTTTCTAAAGACACTTTCACACCTTCCTGGTTTGTTCACGACCCTTTGACTTTTCAGTTTTGTCTGAATTTAAATATCAGGTGTGAAAGGTTCCTCCGACCAAAAGAGGCGTTCAGGGTCAAACTGAACCGTGGTTTGGTTCGTTTGCAGAGTGAAAACTAGAACTGCAGAGTTTGGACTTTCTGATTTAATGCTGCCTCAACTTCTTCACAACTTCAACAGAACTTCTTGTTGTCTTCACCTCTGATGATTTAATGCTTGAACGACAAGGACGTTCATTTTGTGAGAGTAAAATCTAAATGATGACAGAGTTCCAACAAAACTAATGAAATCACTGGGTTCATTAGTTTTCTCCCATCAAACGAAACACGACCTTTTTTCACATGCACTTTATTCAAACCACTTGGTGAATACAGCACCTGAACACGTGGATGTCAGAAACACATGTTGTCTACAATCTAATCAATGTCAAGTGAAGGTGGTCTCAGTCCACGAAGCTGATGACCACAGGACGTACGTATCTCTGACAAATGTTTAGTGCGCTCCATGAATTACAATGTGAAACCAAATCTAAACAGATCAAATGGAAACAATGTTGGTTTCAGACTTTTAGGTGAAAACGACTCAAGTAAACTTTCCTCCAAGTCCTGATACATTGTGGAGTTTCTTTCGTACGTCAACCTGTGGCAGGGCTGTGTCGTCATGACTCTCGTGCTCGTGCACACAAACAAATACAACAGGAAGCCACGATGAAGAGCACTTTGATCACTGCACATTTACTTTGACTACATGTCCAGTTTGTTATTTATATTTGTATTTTCATGTTTCTTTTAGGTTAATGGAAAACCAGGAGACCTGATCAAGATCTTCCGTGATGGACACGATCAGCAATGGGCCGTCTACATCGGAGAGAATGAAGTGGTTCATTTCACTACAGAAGGTGAGTGAAGTGATAACTATATTCACGTTAGAATATCACATGGACATGACGTGTATTTCATGATGGCACCTTCCTCCTTTCCTCTTTCTTTGCCTCCCTGTTCTTCCTGTTTGTCTTTTCTATAAAACACACAGGTGATCAGTCATCTGGCTCGTCGGAGCTTCTGAGCAGCAGCAATGGAAAGGTGAAGTGTGAGAAGATCACTGATGTGGTCGGCAATCACCATTTCCAGGTCAACAATCTGCTGGATGAAAAGTACAAGGCTCGTGATCCTTCCATCATAGTGAAGGAGGCACGTGCGATGGTGGACAGCGAGCGATCATACAACGTTGCCACTTACAACTGTGAGCACTTTGCTATCGAGATGCGATACGGCAAGGCAGAGTCTCGGAAGGTGTGTACCTAACTGTTGGGTTCGTTAACCTCATTAACTCTTCCACAGCAAAATTAGTGGGTAGATGTTGTGTTTTTTAAAGGCGATTGACAGTAGACGAGTCTTCCTTTCTGTTTTCTCCACAAAGTGAGTCATGGTCTTGAACGCTCCGCTAACTGAGAAGCTCTCTCTACAACTCTGATATGACTCAAAAGAATCAAAGAGACAGGATTCCTAATAGTTATCTGAAGTGCATGTAGTGGAGATACTGATATTGGGGATATAAAACATTTCTGATGCTAAAACATCAGCTGATATATATTCCTATGGTGTCGTTATCAAACCCTTATTACATAAAATGTAAATTACGATTGATATTAGACTGTTTAATTGTAAACTCTACTTTAAATTAAAATGAATGTAAATGAATCAAAATAGAGCAAATATATAGAGCGTGAAATGTGTGGAAATGATTAAAATGACCCTCGAGAGGAATATAAATATTCTGAATGGTTTTCAACAATAAAGGGTTTTATTTACCTGAAGGTGAACAAAATACAGAGTTCTGGTCCATAAGGGGTCGACTGAACAGAACTTAAGTTTTATAAACTTTAACCAAATGTAACTGAACAGAATCGAACCTGAACAAAGACAAAAACAGATCTAACAAAGGAGAAGATATATAATGACTGATCAGGAGTCTCATTTATAACCGTTGCGTACGCTCAAAACAGGGCCTGAAACATGCGTACGCCACTTCTCACGCAAATGTTGGGATTTATAAAAACTAATGAACCCATTGATTTCATTAGTTTTGTTGGAACTCTGTCATCATTTATATTTTACTCTCACAAAATGAACGTCCTTGTCGTTCAAGCATTAAATCATCAGAGGTGAAGACAACAAGAAGTTCTGTTGAAGTTGTGAAGAAGTTGAGGCAGCATTAAATCAGAAAGTCCAAACTCTGCAGTTCTAGTTTTCACTTTCACTCTCTCTCTCTCTCTCTCTCTCTCTCTCTCTCTCTCTCTCTCTCTCCTCCTTTTGTTTCTGAAATGCTCTGGGGTCTCATTTATAACCGTTGTGTACGCTCAAAACAGGGCCTGAAACATGCACGCCACTTCTCACGCAAATGTTGGGATTTATAAAAACAAACTTGACGGGAAAATTTGCGTATTTCCACACAAACTCTGACCCATGCATACGAACATTTTGGAGACGGGAAAGTGGCGACGCAGACGTGAGGTGGTGAACTGAAGCAGATTATTGATCCACTTCATCATTTACATTAAAACCAACAGCTTTAGTTGTGCTCGCGCGACATAACTGTTCCACAAGAACCTTTTAATTAAAAAATATATAAAACAACTTACAGCAAATTACGTTCAGATTCCATTTAACAGCGGAGTTACGGAGCCGAGTCATTAATAGGTTTTAATAATATCTTCTGACACTGCGTGTATCATCAGATCACTGCAGTGAACGGGACTGTTACTGACGCACAGAGCGACCCGGAGATCACTTACAAGAAATGAAGAAACTTTCCAAATAATACCCCAGAGTGGAGGTGAGGATCCACTGATGTGAGGGAATCGGTCCGATGCTCTAAATAAATAAATACTGACGTGACACTGGTGCGTGATTCTGCGGGATGTGTGCACGCGAATGGAAGGACGAGGAGGAAATGAGGGTTCAGCGATGTCTGATCAGCTGATATAGATTCTATTGATCTGTGATCTGTGTGCTGAACTCAGTCCAGTATCACACAGATCGACCGACGGAACCGAACCATCCCAGTACAAACACGAGCATAAAATGATAATTCTGTTAAATTCTATAGAGAGGGGACATCACAGCTGTCACTGAATTTAATAATCCTGCAGTTTTTGATGATTAAAATATGAGCATGATGTTGTGCCATAATGCATTAAACGTGATACCATAAAATGGTGTGCCTTTCGGCATTCAATAAATTTTGTTATCAAAATAAAATATTAAATATTAATATTTTATTATTAATATTAAATAATAACTTTAATTGATTAAAGTTACCTCGGGGCACCACCCTTCAAAGGAAGGGAAAAGATAGCCAATTTATTGAATAAAGTCTCATAAAGGTTATAACTACAAATTTGGAACTCTGATTAACAATTAAATTAATAACTATAACCAAAATTACCATATAGATAGTTAGCTAAGTTGAAGGATATGGAGTTCTTGACAGTGTAGGTTGGCAAAATTCACTTATGCAACATTAATGACAAAACATTTGTGAAAGAAAAACATTTATTATGAATATAATAAAGTATAAAAACACAAATTACTAACGGTCTAATTGCTAAACAAAGATAGGTATGTGTGTATACATGTGTGTGTGTCTGTGTGAGTCAGCGTGCTTTCAAGATGGTGGCTGGCCAAAGAGATAACACCCTTCCCCCCCCTATTGGAATGTTTACGACATGTAGAGATAATGAGGTGAAGAGTTATGCGTGTGTCTGTGTGTGTGTGTGTGTGTGTGTGTGTGTGTGTGTGTGTGTGTGTGTGTGTGTGTGTGTGTGTGTGTGTGTGTGTGTGTGTGTGTGTGTGTGTGTGTCTGTGTGTGTGCCAAATTAGAGGAAGTTACTAGATTGGATGCAACGAAAGACTGTGAAGAGCATAACAGACTAACATTACTTTCTCAATAACTTGTACCCAAAACATCACAACACCACAAATCAAACTTATAAACCTCACACAGAATCGAATAAACAGTCTTGCTTAGCCTAGTATAATTATTAAGCCCAGTTGTGTTACCCGTCCGTAGAAAGGGGAAAAGGGAAGTTGCTGTGCAGTTCGCAGTTTTGTGTCGTCTTGCTGGTTTCTGTTGAGCTGTGTAGCTCAGTTGCTGGCTGAAGTTTGCAAGCAGGACATCGAGTCGCTGCTAGGACGTTGGTAGAGCTTGGAGGGCGAGGAGGTTTCCTTGGTGAGATGAGCTGGAAGCTGCACCTTTGTGCTCCTCTCGAAGAGTTGGATGGGAAGAGAAGATGTGAGCTGGAGAAGAGGCTCCACAGCCTTCTCTCCTCGGAGGGAGTGTAGAAAAAAAGACAGAAAGAGTTGGAGAACCTGACTTATATTGGCCCGGTGACCTCACAGGTCACGGGGTCCAGACTGACCAATGGGAGTTGAAACCTGTGTCCCCTGGGGGGTTTTCACACCTCTGATGCTCCCTGGGAGACCGAGTTCCTTGCTCTGGTTTTTGATGGCCCCTGGGAGACTGAGTCTTGGAGGAACATGCGGCTTCAGGCCTTGACTGAACATGTAGGCCGAAGTGTGGTTTCACAAAGAACCATGGCCCAACAATGAGATACAACAAGTTCCCTCATATTCTGAGAGGGTGTTTTTTTTGCCTCCACCTTTGAATTGGATCTTTTTTAATTTCAGGCTCGGTTCTTTCTAACGTCTTCACTCTCACACAGTGCGTTAACAGCAGCAGCAGAGTATCAGTGTATTTTCTTTATTAGTGACATCACTGCTGTCCCATGAATCGCTCTTCACCCCCACCTCACTAACAAACACCTCGATGTCAGTGTCAGAAAGTTTCGCTTCCTCTTCTCATCGCTTGATGCCGTGACTCTGTCAGGACTCACGGTGGAAACCCATTGGTCAGCAGCATAATTTAATATTCATGCCGTGCTTTGCATTGACCATTTATGGTTGAAAGTGGGCGTGTGGAGGGCGGATTTGGAAGCAGATCCACGTACGAACGTTTCCAGGTGGACTGTGATTTATAAAGCGAACATTGCGTTCAGGTGTGAATCGGAATTTTCTTTGGCGTACGCCATTTCCGGCTTTTGTGCACACATACACTTTTAGTATGAATCCTACTCATTGTTTTATGAATGAGACCCCAGAGCATTTCAGAAACAAAAGGAGGAGAGAAAGAGAGAGAGAGAGAGAGAGAGAGAGAGAGAGAGAGAGAGAGAGAAAGAGTAGAAGAAAGAAAGAGAGAGAGAGAGAGAGAAGACAAAGAGGTAGAAAGAAAGAAAGAGAGAGAGAGAGAGAGAGAGAGAGAGAAAGTGAAACAGAGAGAGAGATGTAATATAAATAAGGTCAAAAGGTCGACATAATAAATAATTAAATGTTAACTATTAACTAAAGTGAGTTATTGACAGTTAAAGTCCTTGTGTCCACAAAGTGATGAAAAAAGTAAAATACATAAACATGAAGATCGGTCTTTGTAATGGAAATAAATTAAAATACTGGAGGTAAAAAAATCATATCCTGAATTTAAATATCAGGTGTGAAAGGTCCCTCCGACCAAAAGAGGCGTTCAGGGTCAAACTGAACCGTGGTTTGGTTCGCTTGCAGAGTGAAAACTAGAACTGCAGAGTTTGGACTTTCTGATTTAATGCTGCCTCAACTTCTTCACAACTTCAACAGAACTTCTTGTTGTCTTCATCTCTGATGATTTAATGCTTGAACGCCAAAAACGACTCAAGTAAACTTTCCTCCAAGTCCTGATACATTAGTGGAGTTTCTTTCGTACGTCAACCTGTGGCAGGGCTGTGTCGTCGTAGGACCCTCGTGCTCGTGCACACAAACAAATACAACAGGAAGCCACGATGAAGAGCACTTTGATCACTGCACATTTACTTTGACTACATGTCCACTTTATTATTTATATTTGTATTTTCATGTTTCTTTTTAGTTTAATGGAAAACCAGGAGACCTGATCGAGATCTTCCGTTGGGGCTATCAGCACTGGGCCGTCTACATCGGAGAGAATGAAGTGGTTCATTTAGTTAACGAGGGTGAGTGAAGTGATAACTATATTCACGTTAGAATATCACATGGACAAGACGTGTATTTCATGATGGCACCTTCCTCCTTTCCTCTTTCTTTGCCTCCCTGTTCTTCCTGTTTGTCTTTTCTATAAAACACACAGGTGGTCGGCTTCTGAACGCCAAAGCAGAGGTGAAGCGTGAGAAGCTCGCCGACGTGGTCGCCATTCCCCATTTCCAGGTCAACAATCTGCTGGATGAAAAGTACAAGGCTCGTGATCCTTCCATCATAGTGAAGGAGGCCTGTGAGATGGTGGGCAGCGAGCTAACGTACGGCGTTGTCAAGTACAACAGCAAGCACTTTGCTATCGAGATGCGATACGGCAAGGCAGAGTCTCGGCAGGTGTGTATCTAACTGTTGGGTTCGTTAACCTCGTTAACTCTTCCACAGCAAAATTAGTGGGTAGATGTTGTGTTTTTTAAAAGGCGATTGACAGCAGACGAGTCTTCCTTTCTGTTTTCTCCACAAAGTGAGTCATGGTCTTGAACGCTCCGCTAACTGAGAAGCTCTCTCTACAACTCTGATATGACTCAAAGAATCAAAGAGACAGGATTCCTAATAGTTATCTGAAGTGCATGTAGTGGAGATACTGATATTGGGGATATAAAACATTTATGATACTAATACATCAGCTGATATATATTCCTATGGTGTCGTTATCAAACCCTTATTACATAAAATGTAAATGAGGCTTGATATTATACTGTTTAATTGTAAACTCTACTTTAAATTAATATGAATATAAATAAATCAAAATAAAGCAAATATATAGAGCGTGAAATGTGTGGAAACGATTAAAATGACCCTCGAGAGGAATATAAATATTCTGAAAGGCTATTGCAGAGGAAATACTGATTAATAATGTGGAAGATACATCTTTAAATAGTAGTAATAGTAATTTAATGTTATTGTTTGGTAAATCTGTTTTATAAACAGGTTTAATCAGGTAAAGTTTAGTTTGTTTAGTTCAGTTTTTGCAGCCCACAGGGAAACCACATCTTTACATTATGAACAATCGTGTTTATAATAAACTCAGATGCCATGTGAACAGAAAGAATCAGAACATGATTTATAATAGAGTAAACAAGCTTCTGAAACATTTCAACTGGAATCACAGCAGAACAGATGCAGTTAAAACTCATTTTATTGAGCCCTTTATCTATTTATTTATCCATCTATTTATTTAACACAATCTAGTGCAACTGAATACATGCAGATGTGAGTCCATTGTGATATTTCAAACACTACAGGAAGATGAACAAACTCTTTAATCACTGGGTTCATCTGTCACCTTCACTGTGTCGTATACATAATAATCCAGAATGTTCAACCAACCATCTCACAGCCATTAAAGGTCCAGTGTGTAAGATTTAGGTGAAAGGATCTATTGGCAGAAATTGAATATAAAATAATCCTAGTGATGCTTCCACTAGTGTGTTTCATCTAAATTGTATGAATTGTTGTTTTTTTTACCCTAGAATGGGTCGTTTATATTTAAATACTTTATATGAACATATTTTATATTTAAATACTTTATATGAACATACTTTATATTTAAATACTTTATATGAACATATTTATATTTAAATACTTTTATGAAATACTTTATATAACATAATTTATATTTAAATATTATAATTTACATCCGGAGCAGGTCCTCTGTATGGAGGCAGCCATGTTTTTACAGTAGCCCAGACTGGACAAACTAAACCTTTTGAGTTTCTATGACCACTGAAGCTGCCACAGGTTCTCTCTGATGTTTGGAAGGGAGGGTGAGGTGAGGGTGTTCAGCTGCAACATGACACTTCACCACTAGATGTCACTAGATTCTACACATTGAACCTTTAAGTGTGGTTTCATGAGGGGACTGTGGCAGAGCTTTACTGAGTGACACTCTCGTCCAGATTATATATGAATGAAAAATTATCAAAATGTTTTGACCTTCAGTTTGTTGATTGTTTAAAAAATAACGGTTTGTCTCATCTTGTCTCTCGCAGGTGAAAAATAAATCTTTGATCGCAGGCACCATTCTAAGCTCCTCAGCCGCCTTGGTCACCGGAAGCCCCGTTGTCGCTGCAGGACTCGCAGCAGGTGGGGCATTTGCTTTAAGTAAAGGTCTGTTTAGCAGCAGTCATTCCAGCAGTTAAGAGGAAGAGGAAGACAACAAGAACAAAACAAGAACAAATCCCAAACACTGGCAACAATGAATGTTGGCATGTAGCTGACAGTGATTATGATTTAAACTTTTTAAATAAACGATCTCACTTGTGCAATCTGGAGAGAAAAAGGTTGTTGTTCAACACAGTTAAAAGACTTGACCTTGAATCAGATAAGACAATAAGGCATTAAATCATCTGGATGATCAGACTAAAGACACATCTCTTCAGACTTCACCTTGGATAAAAGATACAAAATATATACTTCTATATCTGTTTAGTAGCACCTATACATATCTAGTAGCACTTATATAACACTTACATATAGCATTTTGTAGTTTGGCTTTCTTGAAGCAAATTGTACTTGATTCTTGTTGTTCTGGGTTTGTTCTCTCATGGTTGATGCTCTTATTGTCACTTTGGATAAAAGCGTCAGCTAATTGAAATGTGATGTGATGTGATGTTAGGGATGTTTCTTTGTCTTTCATGTCATTTTCACTTTTTAAACGGATCAAATAATCATTTGCACACAATTTATTTGCAATAAAACACAATTTAAGATACATTTCTTCAGTGTAAATGATTTTCCTCATTTAAAAAATATATTTAGCAAAGACATTTATCACATCTTTCCATTTTTCATCCAACTAATTTGTTGCGTTGTGATCAAGTCTTCATTATATAATCAATGTAATGACCAAGTAGAATAAAATGAAAACTATCTTCCCAACGATGGATGTGTTTTTTATTTCAACACGTTGTGTTATGTTGCTTTTGAAACGCGTATCTGAACTTTGCAGGAAAATAAAAGGATGTTAGATGTGTTTTTGAACAAAGTAAATGAAGCGGTGAGAGGTGGAGCAGGGCAGCGGAGAGGAAGAGGAGAACACAGTGATGCTTTTCTTGTGCTCTAGTTATGAGCTGAGAGGGTGTTTATCCTCCGTCGTGTCTGTGCCAACATTGTGCTGCATCACAGTCCGACACTGTTCACATGTGGAGCCTGTTACAGACGAGGCAGGTGGAGCCAGGAGGATTCACACAGATCTACATGCTGCATGTGTGTGTGTGTGGGGGGGGGTGCATGCTCTTATGTCTCTATCTCTGTGAGGACCAATATGAGTGTTATAACTTTCAAGTGGAGACATTTGTGGAAATAAAGGTGTTTTTACAGAGTCAGGACGTTTTTTTGAAAGTGGGTCTGATGTAAGTGTTGAGATGAGGGTTACACTTGTAGCTGTGATGGTTCAAGTGTCTCTTGGCCCGGGAGCAGGACGTACTGTATGACAGCTGCTTTTCATACAAAGCACAGCAGCATTGATCTGAGTGGGGGTGATCTCTCCCAACATCCTGCAGAGCTAAAAGGACGACGGGATCCCAGTGTTGCTCTGACTGAGGCCTTCCTGTTTCAAGCTCTCAACGAGGAGCTGGGGAGAAGTGAAACTTACAGCTCTCCCAGTTTGGACGTGTTCCTGAACATAAGATCTGATCCTCGGGCTGTGATTCTCCTGACACCTCAGTACTTATGTGGCAGAATAGTGGAGCAGGTAAGAGAGCGGCAGAAATGTCTGCACCGCATTGTTCTCCTCTCTGGGTCTTTTCTCATTGTATGACTTTGTAGTGGTTCAAGGTGGATCCCCCCCCTCGCCAGGACTGATCCTTAAGGTGCTGTTGGTATGTTCACTCTTCCTCGGCCTCGTGAGTATTCATCACTACTGGTTATTTAACCGGTGCTTTGTTGTTGGCCGACGACACAGCTGTGCACCGTAGCCCCCTCAGAGCTAAGCGACCACCACAGAGTAATAGGTAAATATACTTTGCATTGTTTTAACGTGCTTGTTTTGTTCCACCTGTCGTTTGTTTCATTTAGCCTGGCTTTCCTGTGCTTTACCTTTCGTTTGCTTTACTTTGTTGTTTTGTCTGATATGTGTCTGCTTGATTTCTGGGTCTCTATTATTCCCTGTTCTTTTGTTTATTGTATATAATTTAGCCCCTGTCATGAATTGATTTATCAGACTTATTTGGCTTTAGAATAATTGTGTGGATTGAGTTCTTTTGTAGTTTTACTGGTATAAATTGATCTGGGGTTGTTTCTTTATTTTTGTTTCTTTGATTGAACCGTATGGAGCCCTACTGATGTGTGTTCACTCTATATTTTACAGGAGCTGAGAGCCTGAGGTGGTGGAGGCTGGTGTTTTCTGTGGCGTTGTCTCCCTCCTGTGTGCTGTGCTATTCACCCCCAATCCGGTTTTCCACTGTTGTGTGTGTGTGCGTGAGGATGTGTGTGCACGTGTGATTGTGGTGAATCTCCTAGGAAACCCTCCACGTTCACTAGCCTGCCTCTACACTGGTAAGCCTCAGCCCTGGATACCCCTTCTTACATGTGAATGGTGTGATGGCTCTTTAAAAAGATTGAAATTGTGATTTGAAATAAATATATTATTGTCGGATGGAACCACATCTCACGCTCCATAGTGTACTGAGCCTGATTGCCTTATGGTTAATATTGGTTGGAAGTCATCAATACTCCCTGGATTAATATTCCAGGTTGGCGTTGTTGGCTTCTTCGTGATTGGACTATTTAAATGTTAAATTAGACTAGTCAATCACTTCGTTGGCCACACTTACATCGTGCAAATGTTCTCTCACAGCTTCACAAATGGTTGAAACCTGAACCCACCTGCTGTACAATTCATGAGAAATGACACAAAGTATTGTTACATTAGGGCCGTGCAGGCAGGTTATACAGGTTCTTTATCTGCAGTAGTCCAGTGCACCCACAGGCTGCGGCAGAAGCTGATAGATGAAGAGCTGAAGACATGGCACAAACGGTGAGTCTCCTGCTGCTCATTAGTTACAGTAGATGTAGTTTTTGCTCCTTTACAGTGAAAACTGTTAAAGTCGGGAGAAATACAACATTATCATTTTAATGCAGCTTCAAAATGTAATTCTATCAAAGAGTTTACAACAGAAACCAGAATAAACCGGATGAAGTGTGTGATCACAGCTGCTTTTCAACAATAAACTGAATTATTTACCTAAAAGTGAACAAAATACAGAGTTCTGGTCCATAAGGGGTCGACTGAACAGAACTTAAGTTTTATAAACTTTAACCAAATGTAACTGAACAGAGTCGAACCTGAACAAAGACAAAAACAGATCTAACAAAGGAGAAGATATATAAAGACTGATCAGAGCATTTCAGAAACAAAGGGAGCAAACAAAGACAAAGAGACAGAGAGAGAAATGTAATATAAATAAAGTCAAAAGGTAGACATAAAAAATAAATATATGTTAACTATTAACTAAAGTGAGTTATTGACAGTTAAAGTCCTTGTGTGGCACAAATTGATGTAAAATACATAAACATGAAGATCAGTCTTTGCAGTGGAAATAAATCAAAATACTGGAGGTAAAAATATCCATTTTCAATCAATCAATCAATCAAATTTTATTTGTGTAGCCCATATTCACAAATCACAATTTGTCTCATAGGGCTTTAACAGGGTGTGACATCCTCTGCCCTTAACCCTCATTTTCAGACATGTTTGAAATTGTCTGTGCAATAACCACAACAGGTTAGTTTCTAAAGACACTTTCACACCTTCCTGGTTTGTTCACGACCCTTTGACTTTTCAGCTTTGTCTGAATTTAAATATCAGGTGTGAAAGGTTCCTCCGACCAAAAGAGGCGTTCAGGGTCAAACTGAACCGTGGTTTGGTTCGTTTGCAGAGTGAAAACTAGAACTGCAGAGTTTGGACTTTCTGATTTAATGCTGCCTCAACTTCTTCACAACTTCAACAGAACTTCTTGTTGTCTTCACCTCTGATGATTTAATGCTTGAACGACAAGGACGTTCATTTTGTGAGAGTAAAATCTAAATGATGACACAGTTCCAACAAAACTAATGAAATCAATGGGTTCATTAGTTTTCTCCCATCAAACGAAACACTACCTTTTTTCACATGCACTTTATTCAAACCACTTGGTGAATACAGCACCTGAACACGTTGTTGGGCCAAGGTTCTTTGTGAAACCACACTTCGGCCTACATGTTCAGTCAAGAGCCTGAAGCCGCATGTTCCTCCAAGACTCAGTCTCCCAGGGAGCATCAGAGGTGTGAAAACCCCCCCAGGGACACAGGTTTCAACTCCCATTGGTCACTCTGGACCCCATGACCTGTGAGGTCACCGGGCCAATATAAGCCAGGTTTATCCAACTCTTCACCCTCTTTCTACACTCCCTCCAAGGAGAGAAGGCTGCGAGCCTTCTGCCCTTCCAACAATCCTTCTACAGGAGGGAAGGCTGTGGAGCCCTTCTCCAGCTCTTCCCATCCAACTCTTCGAGAGGAGCACAAAGGTGAAGCTTCCAGCTCATCTCACCAAGGAAACCTCCTCGCCCTCCAAGCTCTACCAACGTCCTAGCAGCGACTCAATGTCCTGCTTGCAAACTTCAGCCAGCAACTGAGCTACACAGCTCAACCGAAACCAGCAAGACGACACAAAACTGCGAACTGCACAGCAACTTCCCTTTTTCCCCTTTCCACGGACAGGTAACACAAGTGGGCTTAATAATTATACTAGGCTAAGCAAGACTGTTTATTCGATTCTGTGTGAGGTTTATAAGTTTTATTTGTGGTGTTGTGATATTTTGGGTACAAGTTATTGAGAAAGTAATGTTAGTCTGTTATGCTCTTCACAGTCTTTCGTTGCATCCAATCTAGTAACTTTCTCTAATTTGGCACACACACACAGACACATGCATAACTCTTCACCTCATTATCTCTACAGGTCGTAAACATTCCAATAGGGGGGGGAAGGGTGTTTTCTCTTTGGCCAGCCACCATCTTGAAAGCACGCTGACTCACACAGACACACACACATGTATACACACATACCTATCTTTGTTTAGCAATTAGACCGTTAGTAATTTGTGTTTTTATACTTTATTATATTCATAATAAATGTTTTTCTTTCACAAATGTTTTTTCATTAATGTTGCATAAGTGAATTTTGCCAACCTACACTGTCAAGAACTCCATATCCTTCAACTTAGCTAACTATCTATATGGTAATTTTGGTTATAGTTATTAATTTAATTGTTAATCAGAGTTCCAAATTTGTAGTTATAACCTTTATGAGACTTTATTCAATAAATTGGCTATCTTTTCCCTTCCTTTGAAGGGTGGTGCCCCGAGGTAACTTTAATCAAATAAAGTTATTATTTAATATTAATAATAAAAATTAATAATTAATATTTTTATTTTGATAACCACATTTATTGAATGCCGAAAGGCACACCATTTTATGGTATCACGTTTAATGCATTATGGCATAACAACGTGGATGTCAGAAACACATGTTGTCTACAATCTAATCAATGTCAAGTGAAGGTGGTCTCAGTCCACGAAGCTGATGACCACAGGACGTACGTATCTCTGACAAATGTTTAGTGCGCTCCATGAATTACAATGTGAAACCAAATCTAAACAGATCAAATGGAAACAATGTTGGTTTCAGACTTTTAGGTGTGAAAACGACTCAAGTAAACTTTCCTCCAAGTCCTGATACATTAGTGGAGTTTCTTTCGTACGTCAACCTGTGGCAGGGCTGTGTCGTCGTATGACCCTCGTGCTCGTGCACACAAACAAATACAACAGGAAGCCACGATGAAGAGCACTTTGATCACTGCACATTTACATTGACTACATGTCCAGTTTGTTATTTATATTTGTATTTTCATGTTTCTTTTTAGTTTAAAGGAAAACCAGGAGACCTGATCGAGATCTTCCGTGGGCCCTATCAGCACTGGGCCGTCTACATCGGAGGAAATGAAGTGGTTCATTTCACTACAGAAGGTGAGTGAAGTGATAAATATATTCACGTTAGAATTTCACATGGACATGACGTGTATTTCATGATGGCACCTTCCTCCTTTCCTCTTTCTTTGCCTCCCTGTTCTTCCTGTTTGTCTTTTCTATAAAACACACAGGTGATCAGTCATCTGGCTCGTTGGAGAGTCTGAGCAGCAGAGCAGAGGTGAAGCGTGAGAAGCTCACCGATGTGGTCGGCAATCACCGTTTCAAAGTCAACATTCTGCTGGATAAAAGCCGCAAGGCTCGTGAACCTTCTGTCATAGTGAAGGAGGCCTGTGCGATGGTGGGCCGCGAGCTATCGTACAACGTTGCCACTTACAACTGTGAGCACTTTGCTGTCGAGATGCGATACGGCAAGGCAGAGTCCCGGCAGGTGTGTACCTAATTGTTGGGTTCGTTAACCTTGTTAACTCTTCCACAGCAAAATTAGTGGGTAGATGTTGTGTTTTCTCCACAAAGTGAGTCATGGTCTTGAACGCTCCGCTAACTGAGAAGCTCTCTCTACAACTCTGATATGACTCAAAATCAATCAATCAATCAAATTTTATTTGTATAGCCCATATTCACAAATCACAATTTGTCTCATAGGGCTTTAACATGGTGTGACATCCTCTGCCCTTAACCCTCAACAAGAGTAAGGAAAAACTACTAAAAAACCTTTTAACAGAGTAAAAAGAACGTAGAAACCTCAGAGAGCCACATGTGAGGATCCCTCTCCCAGGACGGACAGAAGTGCAATAGATGTCAAGTGTAAAGGAGAACATCATCAAGATAAGGGTTTTAGCAGCATTGATAAGAATAAACACTTTGTAGCATAACTGAATGTCAATGAATTGATGGATTATTGTCAGTAATGGTCGAGTATCTGAGTCCTGCTGCAATCATAGTCTGTGGTCAGCAGCCATCACGATCATGATCCACCATCAAGATCGGATGCCACCATAGTCCAGAGTCATTGTCCACTGCCGCCATTAGGATCCATCATCAGCTGCCACCTCGATCGTCTCTTTGATTCAAAAGAATCAAAGAGACAGGATTCCTAATAGTTATCTGAAGTGCATGTAGTGGAGATACTGATACTAAAACATCAGCTGATATATATTCATATGGTGTCGTTATCAAACCCTTTGGCACCCCCCAACATACACAACGCAAATTGTCATGCATCCCCAAGAACCTTTGGACTGTATACAGATGCACACACAGGCAGACAAAATTGTAGGCTATAAAAAATAATAAAAATATATAATAAAAAATATAAAAAGAGCCTTAAATCTGCTGTACTGACAGCTAGCTAGCTATTTATGTCGACAAAAATAAACATTAATGATTTTCCACAATCGGGGTGATTCTTACCTCTATATTGTTCTTTCTTCTCCTCCTCTACTTGGCAGCGCTTTCTGAATTGTGCACCTGAGCATTTAATCCTTTTTTGACTCATCTTTGACTGTAACCGCAGTCTAACCCCGCAGCGTGAACGTCGGGGAGAACCTCAAGTAAACTTTCCTCCAAGTCCTGATACATTAGTGGAGTTTCTTTCGTACGTCAACCTGTGGCAGGGCTGTGTCGTCGTATGACCCTCGTGCTCGTGCACACAAACAAATACAACAGGAAGCCACGATGAAGAGCACTTTGATCACTGCACATTTATATTGACTACATGTCCAGTTTATTATTTATATTTGTATTTTCATGTTTCTTTTTAGTTTAAAGGAAAACCAGGAGACCTGATCGAGATCTCCCGATGGGGCTATCAGCACTGGGCCGTCTACATCGGAGAGAATGAAGTGGTTCATTTAGTTAACGAGGGTGAGTGAAGTGATAACTATATTCACGTTAGAATAAAACATAGACATGACGTGTATTTCATGATGGCACCTTCCTCCTTTCCTCTTTCTTTGCCTCCCTGTTCTTCCTGTTTGTCTTTTCTATAAAACACACAGGTGGTCTGTTATCTTGCGCGTCGTCAAATCCAGGCAGCAGCAACGGAAAAGTATTGCGTCAGAAGTTTGCCAATGTGGTCAGTAATGACCGTTACCAGGTCAACAATCTGCTGGATGACAGCCGTAAGGCTCGTGATCCTTCCGTCATAGTGAAGGAGGCCTGTGTGATGGTGGGCCGCGAGCTACAGTACGACATTGTCTCTTACAACTGTGAGCACTTTGCTACCGAGATGCGATACGGCAAGGCAAACTCTTGGCAGGTGTGTATCTAACTGTTGGGTTCGTTAACCTCGTTAACTCTTCCACAGCAAACTTAGTGGGTAGATGTTGTGTTTTTTAAAAGGCGATTGACAGTAGACGAGTCTTCCTTTCTGTTTTCTCCACAAAGTGAGTCATGGTCTTGAACGCTCCGCTAACTGAGAAGCTCTCTCTACAACTCTGATATGACTCAAAGAATCAAAGAGACAGGATTCCTAATAGTTATCTGAAGTGCATGTAGTGGAGATACTGATATTGAGGATATAAAACATTTATGATACTAATACATCAGCTGATATATATTCCTATGGTGTCGTTATCAAACCCTTATTACATAAAAAAATGTTAATGAGGCTTGATATTACTAACTAATAACTCTACTTTAAAATAATATGAATGTAAATAAATCAAATTGAAGTCAATATATAGAGCGTGAAATGTGTGGAAATGATTAAAATGACCCTCGAGAGGAATATAAATATTCTGAAAGGCTATTGCAGAGGAAATACTGATTAATAATGTGGAAGATACATCTTTAAATAGTAGTAATAGTAATTTAATGTTATTGTTGGTAAATCTGTTTTATAAACAGGTTTAATCAGGTAAACTTTAGTTTGTTTAGTTCAGTTTCTGCAGCCCACAGGGAAACCACATCTTTACATTATGAACAATCGTGTTTATAATAAACTCAGATGCCATGTGAACAGAAAGAATCAGAACATGATTTATAATAGAGTAAACAAGCTTCTGAAACATTTCAACTCTAATCACAGCAGAACAGATGTAGTTAAAACTCATTTTATTGAGTATGAATTGTTGTTTTTCTTTACCCTAGAATGGGTCATTTATATTTAAATACTTTGTTCAGCTGCAACCTGACACTTCACCACAAGATGTCACTAGATTCTACACATTGAACCTTTAAGTGTGGTTTCATGAGGGGACTGTGGCAGAGCTTTACTGAGTGACATTCCACTCGTCCAGATTATATTTCAATAAAAATGTATCTAAATGTTTTGACCTTCAGTTTGTCGATTGTTTAAAAAATAACGGTTTGTCTCATCTTGTCTCTCGCAGGTTTTTAAAGCTTTGTTCACAGGCTTCTCAGCCGTGGGCGTCTCAGCCGTGGGTGTTTCGGTCGCCACAGTTGCCAAATGCGTATCCAAGTAGATTGTGCATTTGCTTTCTGTAGATCTCTGTTTCACAGTCGTTCCAGCAGTTAAGAGGAAGAGGAAGACAACAAGAAGAAAACAAGAACAAATCCCAAACACTGGCAACAATGAATGTTGGCATGTAGCTGACAGTGATTATGATTTAAACTTTTTAAATAAACAATCTCACTTGTGCAATCTGGAGAGAAAAAGGTTGTTGTTCAACACAGTTAAAAGACTTGACAATAAATTTGGTAATCATAAAAAATATTAAAAATATTAACATTAAATAATAACTTTAATTGATTAAAGTTACCTCGGGGCACCACCCTTCAAAGGAAGGGAAAAGAAAGACAATTTATTGATTAAGTCTCATGAAAGTACTAACTACAAATTTGGAACTCTGATTAACAATTAAATTAATAACTATAACCAAAATTAACATAAAGATAGTTAGCTTAGTTGAAGGATATAGAGTTCTTGACAGTGTAGAATTTGGCAAAATTCACACTTATGCAGCATTAATGAAAACAACATTTGTTAAAGAAAAACATATTTTGAAGATAATTAAGTATAAATACACAAATTACTAAAGGTGTACTTACTATATAAAGATGTGTATGTGAGTGTGCGTGTGTGTGTGTCTGTGTGTCTGTGTTAGTGTGCTCTCAAGATAACAAACCGCCCTTTGGAATGTTAACGGCATGTGGCAGGGTTCAGAGAGATGTGTGGGGAGATATGCGTGTGTGTGTGTTGGTGCCAAGTTAGAGAAAGTAGCTGGTTGCATGCAGAGAAAGACTGAAGAGCTTAACATTACTAACATTAACTTTCAAATAACTTGTAACCAAAATATCACAGCAACACAAATCAAACTTATGAACATCACACAGAATTTAATAAACAGTCTTTGCTTAGCCTAGTATAATTATTAAGCCCAGTTGTGTTACCCGTCCATGAAAAGGGAAAAAAGGTTGATGTGCTGTTCGAATTCCAGTGACGTCGTCTTGCTGGTTTGTGGCTCCTGCCTTTCTGGTTCAGCTGTGCGATACAGCTCTTGTGCTGAAGTTCTTGGGCAGGCTCTCACGTCGCTGCCTTTGGAAGGTTTTAGCCGTCTGCTCCAGGCAGGCCTGCTTGAAGGTTGGTAGAGCTTGGTTAGGGAGGAAGTTTCCCTGGCTGGAGAGCTGGAAAGCTGCACCTCTCCTCCATTGAAGTTGAGCAGAAAGAGAGGTGAGCTCCTCTTGGAGAGTTGAGTAGAAGAGATGAGTCGAAAGAGAGATAAGAGAGGGGGTACTGGGCTTATATTGGCCTGGTGACCTCATGGGTCATGGGGCCTAGAGTGACCGATAGTGGTTGAAAGTTGTGTTCAGGGCGCATTTAACCACCTCGTTGTGAAGTTTAAGCCCCCTGGGAGACTGAGTTGTGGAGGCTCTGGTTTGTCTCGGTAACAAAGAACATGTGCTCTAGGCTTCTGCCTACACATGTAGGCCGAACTGTAGTTCACAAATACCAGGTCCCAACATCCCCCCTTCGTTCTCAGGATCACACCTGACGTGTGTTCCTGAGGGCGAAACTTGAACATGTTTAGTCCACAGCTGGAAAAGTTAATTTTCAGTTCATTTGGATGGTAACATCTGGGCATTTGTTTATACTATCTACTTTGGCTAAGCAAGATTCAAGTTAGACAAATAATTCAGATTACAGTACAATATGAATAACCTGTGCTCTTTACTAGGTAAGTGAGAAAAAAAAGGAAAATTTGACATTGTAAATTGTAAGATTAGATGCAGAGAGAGTGGCACATACAGTGATAAGGTCATTTTTGGACTGTCCAAGAGTTTTGTTCACTCATTGGATCATACTCAATGTAGTACTCAGTCTGATCTGGCAGACTTAACAATTTTAACCTTCAGGCAGGTTTTGCCGCAGAAAGGTGTCATCATTTTTTTTCACCCTTCAAAGGAAGGAAAAGAGCCAATTTATTGATGAAGTCTCATAAAAGTACTAACTACAAATTTGGAACTCTGATTAACAATTAAATTAATAACTATAACCAAAATTACCATATAGATAGTCATCTAAGTTGAAGGATATAGAGTTCTTGACATTTGTGAAAGAAAAACATTATGAAGATAATAAAGTATAAAAACACAAATTACTAACGGTGTACTTGATATATAAAGATGTGTATGTGAGTATGTGTGTGTGTGTGTGTGAGTGAGCGTGCTTCTGGTTGGCCACTCCAAAGATAACGCCCCCACCTGTTTACGACATGAAGCGGGGGTCAGAGAGAAGGGTGCTGAGATATGCGTGTGTCTGTGTTGGTGTCAAATTAGAGAAAGTTACTAGATGCATGCAGAGAAAGACTGAAGAGCATAACTAACATTAACTTTCAAATAACTTGTAACCAAAATATCACAGCAACACGAATCAAACTTATAAACATCACAAGGAATCGAATAAACAGTCTTTGCTTAGCCTAGTATAATTATTAAGCCCAGTTGTGTTACCCGTCCATGGAAAAGAAAAAAAAGGGTTGCTGTGCTGTTCGAAGTTCTGTGAAGTCGTCTTGCTGGTTTGTGGCTCCTGCCTTTGTGGTTCTGCTGTGCGATGCAGCAGTTTTGCTGTTCGTTGTTAAGCAGGACCTGGTGTCGCTGCTTGAAGGTTGGTAGAGCTTGGATTGGGAGGAGGTTTCCTTGTTGAGGTGAGTGGAAAGCTGCACCTCTCCTCCATTGAATTTGAGCAGACCGAAAAGGTGAGCTCCTCTCGGAGGGTTGCGTTGAGTTGAGGAATCGAAAAGAGTGAGCTGGACAGCCACCCTTCTCCTCTGAGAGTTTCGTGGAAAGAGAAAGGAGGGGGCGAGAACTGGGCTTATATTGGCATGGTGACCTCATGGGTCATGGGGCCCAGAGTGACCAATAGTGGTTGAAACTTGTGTCCCCGGTCGGTTTTCACACCTCTGTGTGACGTTGACGCGCCCTGGGAGACTGAGTTCTGGAGGCTCTGGTTTTCTCCAGAACAAAGGACATGCGGCCTTAGTCTTTTGACTACACATGTAGGCCGAACTGTAGTTCACAAATACCAGGTCCCAACAACGTGTAAATCATTATGAGGAGTTTCTCACTTTCTCACAAACTACATATCAATGACAATGTCAACCTTATTTTTATCGCATATTTAAAACAAAAGGTTTGACCAAAGTGCTTCTCAAAGTAAAAGGTACAACAAGAAAACAGCAATACGTAATATATCAAAATACTGATGATAATAAAATAAAATAAAATAAAATCTGCTGGGATAAAAACCAAAGAGGCCAAAGCGAAGAGTTTTTAATGATGATTGTATCATATACATTTAATTTCATATGAATGAAAGACAAAGGAAACATTTCTTAGTTCTATATAAGATTATGTATTGACTCCACAAGCTCACATTTTAAAGCTGTTGGTATCATTTCATGCATACAATTTCAATACGTAATAGTTAATCATGCATGTTTATCTCTTGCCCTGTAAGTGACTTCACCTTTGTTACCTTGTGATTGAGCTTTTACAGGAATCTCACCTGAACGCCAGGTGAGCGTCTGTCTGTCCACCGGCTGCCACGCCCCTGCCACCGCCACAAATTCCTGAACGCCTGAACGTCGTTCTCACCTGGTTCAACTGGTTTCTTCTTTTTAAGACTCGATGAGGGAAAAGCCTGCAAATCACTGACTAAGCATCTCCCTCTCCACAATATCTCCCCCCTCTCTCAGACGAGGATCGAGCTGCGGACGCACAACCACCAGTCGATACTTTAAAGACATGAAAAAGAGGAATGCATTAGCATATCAAAGACCACGGCCCTGTCTGAACCTGCAGTGAGCGTGGAGGACGAGGAGGAGGAGGAGGAGGAGGAGGAGGGAGGAATGAGAGTCCGCCGGTCGAAGCTCGACGAGGGTTTTACCGCTGCTCCTCAGTCACAGGAGGAGAGGGAGTGTGCACCCACAGGACGCAGATTAGGAGGAAGACGAGGGGGGCACGCGATGAAACCAGTGCCGGATGAGAGCTGTGCTTTCTGCCTCGGGGCTCTGATTAAACCCAGCACACACATGCTGCAGAGTTCAGCGAGGAAGGTCAAAGGTCAAAGGTAGAAGCGTGAGCAGGAGGGAGGTCATGAGGGAGGAAGGAATAAAAGGATATGAGGGAGATAATGATATTAGAAAGAAGGACTGAGAGACACAAGGAAAAGAAAGTTACCTGGAAATTGTCTCGTTCCTCTATTGTATTACAGTTTTTCTGCTTTCATCCCCTGAACCCCAGATATTGTTCTAGAGTTTTTCCTGCCCGCTCCCTAGAGCTCCAGATGAGGTCAGAGTGAGTCCACGTGAGAATACAGCAGGAAAATGTCACTGCAAGCGAGTGGGTGTGTTGATGACGTTTCTAACACAGGACAAAATACTGCAGGATGAAAAAGCGAAGCCGAGCACGTAGAAGCTGCAGACAAAGACGAGGAGCTTTTGGTGATGAGGTCTCGATGTGCTGTCAACGAAAACATGTAATGTCCTCTCTGCTCTACCCAGCCTGAGCCTGAATATGTCAAATTGTAGGTGGCCCTGTTCACAATGAAGATCCACCTCTCGTCCAGTGTCGGCTGAGATTACGTCCGATGAAGTGGGATTTGCTAGTGTTGTAGAACGAGAGACAGAAAGAAAGTAAGAAAGCGAGAGAAATCATAGAGTATATGTGTGTGAGGTCAGACGAGGCAGCAGGTCAACAGGTGCTGTGGCCGAAGGCGGCAGTGACGGACAGGAAGTGAGATGATGTCAGATCTCCTCTGGCTTCTGTCCACTGTCAATGAGTTGAAGACAACCAGAAGAGAGCAGAGAGGAAATACATAGAGGAAAGAAGAGTTTTTAAAAACGGCTCTCGGCCCGGGACCAGGACGTACTGTATTACTGCTGCTTTTCATAAAAAGCACAACAACATTGATCTGAGCTAAATGGACGACGGGATGTTCCTGTTTCACGCTCAATGAGGAGCTGGGGAGAAGTGAAATTTACAGCTCTCCCAGTTTGGACGCCTTCCTGAACATAAGATCTGATCCTCGGGCTGTGACTCACCTGCCACCTCAGCACTTACATCGTGCAAATGTTCTCTCACAGCGTCACAAATGGTCGAAACCTGAACGAACCTGCTTCACAATTCACGAGAAATGAAACTCAGCCCTCTACTAGTAAAGTATTGTTACATTAGGGCCGTGCAGGCAGGTTATACAGGTTCTTTAACTGCGGTAATCCAGTGCACACACAAAGGATGCGTCAGAAGCTGATAGACGAAGAGCTGAAGACATGGCACAAACGGTGAGTCTCCTGCTGCTCATTAGTTACAGTAGATTTAGTTTTTGTCCCTTCAGAGTGAAACAGTTTAAATGTTCTTTGTGTGTGACAAGGTGAAGGCGCAAACATGATGTCATAAATAGGTGTAGATTAAAATATATCAACAAAGTTCACTTTGAGGTTGTCGTAATGTGAGAAAAGTGTTTCGGTTATATGAGTAAAATACAACATTAGCATTTTAATGCAGCTTTAAAATGTAATTCTATCAAAGAGTTTACAACAGAAACCAGAATAAACAGGATGAAGTGTGTGATCACAGCTGCTTTTCAACAATAAACTGATTTATTTACCTAAAAGTGAACAAAATACAGAGTTCTCGTCCATAAGGGGTCGACTGAACAGAACTTAAGTTTTATAAACTTTAACCAAATGTAACTGAACAGAATCGGACCTGAACAAAGACAAAAACAGATCTAACTAAGGAGAAGATATATAATGACTGATCAGAGCATTTCAGAAACAAAAGGAGCAAACAAAGACAAAGAGAGAGAGATAAAGTGAAAGTAAGAACTGCAGAGCTGATGACCACAGGACGTACGTATCTCTGACAAATGTTTAGTGCGCTCCATGAATTACAATGTGAAACCAAATCTAAACAGATCAAATGGAAACAATGTTGGTTTCAGACTTTTAGGTGTGAAAACGACTCAAGTAAACTTTCCTCCAAGTCCTGATACATTAGTGGAGTTTTTCTGCACGTCAACCTGTGGCAGGGCTGTGTCG